>NW_008345053.1:1217664-1233498 GCF_000622305.1 Nannospalax galili
ACCTCCACTCCAGCTCCAGGAGATCTGACTTCCTTTTCTGGCCTGTGTGGGAACCTGCACTCAAGTGAACACATGTAATAAAAATAAAATAATAAATTCTTTTTATAATTAGAGATGAAAGAAAAGGATTGGCAACAGAGTAACGGGTGTAAGAAAATAAAAGACAGTAGCAAGTAACAAGTTACAAGTGTGAGAAAATAAAAGACAACGATAATTAGATTCATTACTGAAATTCTAACGTTATGCAGGCATGTATACTAACACTAATTGATTAAATCCTCACCACAAGGAAGGAAGAGCCATTATTATCATCATCATTTTTGGATGAGGCCAAGGTCAGACCCCCAAGCACATGCTAATGTCTGACTCAAATTTGAAGGTTCACAGCGGTGAACCACATTGAACTGCAGTGTGCAGAGGGGCTACTGAAATTGCCACCAGGGAAGTCAGAAATGGGTGAACAAGTGGATCAGAAGTCATGTAAATGAAACCTTAAATATTACAAACTGTATGAAAAGATATACATGGAAAGTTGTTGACAAATTTAAGTTTGGGTTTCCAGGAAAGCTCCTTGGATCGCCACTTCTGGTTGGGAGGTAGGAGACCAGGAGAGAATGTCAGTCTCATGGGAGAAGCAGGATCAGGAAGTAGGGCAGTAGATAACTGGAAACTGACCATATTCAGTGAACACAAAGGCTTTTTTTTTTTTAAGATCAGTTTCAGAGAGAGAGAGAGAGAGAGAGAGAGAGAGAGACCCTGCACAGCTGACAGCTGATCAGGATCACCTATAAGAATGCTAACATCTGGGTCCACCAATCTTCTCACTGCCCTTTTGCAAAACTCACTGAGCAAATAGATGCAATCGTGCTGAGAGTGAGATACAGAAATTCTTCTTGCAGTGATAGATGAACCCAAACTACCCAGACTACTCAAGGGTATCCTCGCCCAGCTCAGCCAACGCTGAGGATCCGGAAAGCATCTTTTGGAGTGCAAATTGTTTTCCAGGGTGCTCTTTGAAGTCATAGATGAACCTAACGCCTTCCAGTTACAGGTCTCACAAGCTCAGCTGCCCTCTGAGTGGAACCTAAGGAGTCATTCTGCAATGCGACTCACCTCCAAGGGAGGATATGCTTACACTCTATAGAACAAAGAAAGCAGCAAAATTACTGTTGTTAAATCTCTTCTTTTGTTTTTAAAGATTTACTTTTAAGTTTTGTGGGGCGGGGGCAGGCACATGTGTATGGCTGCCTGCAGAGCCCAGAAGAGATGGTCAGATCCCTTGGAGCTGGAGTTGTAGATGGTTGTGGGCTGCCCAGTGCGGATGTTGGGAACTGAACCTGGGTCCTCTGCAAGAGCAGCCAGCGTGCTTTACTGCTGAGCCGTCTGTTGAGTCTCTCTTCTCTTCTAAACGTAAGTACTTCCTGTTACAATCTTTTAAAAACATCTACAAAGAGGCATGGAAGTTCGTCGCGACCGAAAAACTAAGACAGAGAAAGATGACCTCAATTTGGAATTAGCAGACAAAGCTCGTGTTGTTGTTTCCTGAGACTGGTTCTTAACTATGTAATCCAGGTTAACTATGAACTCACAATCCTCCTACTTCAGATTCCCAGTTGCTGGGATTGACAGCATGGACCACCACATCTGGCATGTAACAAGCACAAAGAATTGAAAAAAAAATAGTCACTTCTCAGCCTTTTGGCTAAGATCAAGGAAGAACTGAGAAAAAAACAGACTGTAAGAAAAGATGGGGAATTATTAAAGAAAAAAAACTGTGAAGGAAGCAAAATGCTGAAGTTTAAAAATATAACATCTAGGGGGCTGGAGAGATAGTTCAGCGATGGTTAAGAGCACTGGCTGCTTTTGCAGAGGACCTGGTTTCAGTTCCCACCAATCACATGGTGGCTCACAGACACCTGTAGCTCCAGTTCCAGGAGATCTGACACTCTGGCCTTCATAGTCATTGAATGCACGAGTACACTTACATACATGCAAGCAAAACACTCATACACACAAAATGCAATTTTTGTAAATTTTTTATTCAATTTTTATGTATTTCATAAGAACATCTTTTTTAAATTTTATTTATTATTTTTATGTGTATGTGTGTATTGCCTGTGGGTGGGTAAGTGCACCCATGTTGTGCAATGCCTACCAAGGTCAGAAGAGGCTGTTGGATCCCCTGGAACTGGAGTAACGGACAGTTGTTAGCTGCCATGTGGGTGCTGGGATTCGAACCCAGGTCTTCTGCAGGAACAACCAGTGTTCTTAACTGCTGAGCCATCTCTCCAGCCCCAGTACAGAACATCTTAATCATCTTTATACCCCTCTCCCCACTGGTGCCTCCCATAGTCCACTCCCACTGGAATTCATGCATTCTGTTGTTTGTGTGAAAGCCTATTGTGTCAAATTAGTGTTCCCAGACATCTCTCAGTGCAAGTTCATCCACTGAGGTCTAGTCAGCCTATCTAGAGTCCCTCCCTTTAAGAAGATCAGCTTTTCTTCACCCAGCAGTAATCAGCTGCCAATAGTCAGCTAAAATTAGAGCCTACTGCCCATTGCCCCAGTTCTGTGCTGGGTTTTTATCTGCTTAAATTTGCATGAGTCTTGTGCATGCTGACACCATTGCTGTAGGTTTGTATGAGAAGGGTCCCAGAAGCCTGTAGGACTATTTCTATATGGTCCTGCACCTCCTCCCTGGCTCTTACAGTCTTTCCTCCCCCTCTTCTGCAATGGTCCCTGAGCCCTAGGTGGGTGGATTTTAATATAGGAGTCCTGTCCAGGACTCTGCAGATTCTTATTCTCTACACTTTGGCCATTTGTGTGCTTCTGTTCAAGACCCTCTGTTGCATGAGAGAACTTCACTGATGAAAGTTGAGAGCTGCATTAGCGTTCTCTCTACCCCTTGTTCCAGTATGTCCCGTGAGCCTTATGTGTAGAGGTTGCATTGTAGATCTGTCACTTAGGCTTGAACAATTCACAGAAAATCTCTGTGTATGACCAGTTGTGGAGCTCTGTAAAAATCTCTGTCTGTTGCAAAAGAAGCTTCTTTGATGAGTGGTGAATGGGATACTTATCTGTAAATATAAGGATCCATATTTTTCACATAGTAAGAAATTACATTTGTCTAGGGAGGTGACAACCTTGAGCTTTTCTGTAAGATCTATTTGTTTTAAAGAGTTAAAGAGTATTAAAAACAGGGACTGGAGGCATGACTCAGTGACCAAGAGCTCTGGCTGCTGTTGCAGAGGACCCAGGTTCCATTCCGAGCACCCACATGAGGGCTAACAACTATTCATAACTCCAGTTCTGGGGCATTCGGACACTCCCTTCTGTCCTCCGTGGGCATTGCACAACACTGGTGCACTAACACACACACGGACAATACACTAATCACATAAAATAAGAATAACAAATAAAATATTAAAAAAGAATTTTAGAAATAGAACATCTAAAATTAAGGTGTATTTAAAGTAAGAAACCAAGTTATATAAATCAGCTTATCCATCCTGTCCTTAGTGATCATTTGGGGCATAGAGCTGAGAATCAGAAGAGTTCATGATCACCAGACAGAGGATAAAAAGGACCCAAATTTTAGCATAGAAATATATAAATGAAATATAAAAGTAAACATGATCTGTCCAAAAACATCAAATGCCTGACTTACTTGTAATGGGAATAGAAAAACAGATGTCATGAAAAATAGTTTTATGAAACAGTGGCTGAAGATGATCCATCATTGACATAAAACTTTGATATTCATTTCCAAGAAGTACCAGTCCAATAAATGCAAAAAGAAAAGGATTTATATATAACTTCTCTAGGCTTATCAATGACCAGTTGCTGAAAATCTAAGATAATTTGTAAACCTCTAGTGTACGGTAATAGACGATGTGGTGCATAAAAGGAGGAAAAGTGGGAAGCGAAACTCGCTTCACACCGGACCCAAGGAAAGCCATTACACAAAGAACAGGACCCTTTTGATACATTAGAAAACAAAAACCAAGAAAGTCGAGCCTTTAGGATTCGGCAATAATACATTTTAAAGCTAGGCAAAATAAGCAAATCTTTAGATAATGAAAACAGAGAGAATCTGTCTATAAATCATAACAGAAAATTAAAATAAGAATAGGAAATTACCAGTTGCTGTTTATTATTATTTTTGGTTTTAGATGCCCTAATTTGATCACAAACCATGGCTTTCTTTGTTAATTGTGACTGCTTTTCTTTACTGGACTCTCACTTCTCTTATACTTTTAATGCTTTTCAACATGATTGCTACAAATGGAGCCTCATTGTGCAGCCCAGGCTGTTCAGTAACTCACTATGTAACCAGGTTGACCTGAACTTGTCATATTTCTGCCTTGGCCTCCCAAGTGCTAAGAGAATGGGCCTGCACCACCATGCCTGGATTACAAAACTCCATCCGTTGAATTCCTGCAACTCAAAAGCACCTGCGTGTCAGGAGTGTTTGCTGGATGAAACACGTTTTCCTTACCATCTGCACAATCAACTTGCCTTCTGTAACCTTATCAGGTCACCTCCAAGTCTAGTTTTTTGGTTTTCCTTCTTCTCTCTATCACATAGGTGTTACATATTCTTATTTTAATATTTTATTATAATCAACCCAATAATTTAGGTGTTTTAACTAAGCATGGGCTTTAACCAAGTCTACTGATTTACATTTCAGATATATTTTCCTAGCATAACTTTTAAGTTAATTTCCTACTACAAGGGAAACTGGTAAGATCAGGGCAAAATAAAGTTTAGGAATGACAATAGTTTCCTGTTGCTGTGATAAAATACCTGATCACAAATACAACTTAGGGGAGGAAAGGATTCTTTTTGTTTAAACTTCCAGGTCACAGTCCATCACTGGGAAAAGCCAAGGCAGGAATCAGAAACAGAAACCAAGGAAGAACACTGCTTATGGCTCAGCTAGCTTTCCTAGACAGCCCAGATCACCTGTCCTGGGATGGTTCTGCCCACAGCGGACTGGGCCTTCCTTAATCAATTAACAATCGAGACAATCCCCCACAGACATACCTGCAGACCATCTGATCCGGGAAATCTCCCAATAGAGACTCCCTTCTCTGGTGGCTCTAGGCTATGTCAAGTTGACAGTTAATGCCGGGCAGATAACTGATGCTTCAATGTGAATGAATGGGTGACTTTACAGAATTCCTCTGATCATGCCATTAACAATCAAAGCAATGAGTTTATTGTTTTCTAAGTCCTCAAAAACCTGATAGAAAAGTAAAAGCTTATGTTCCCAAGTTTGGACTCAATTTTATAATAGTCAATTTAATCATATCATATCTGTCCTTTTTATTTACTAGACTTGAAATAAGGCTGTACTTTCTTGTCAACCTGTCAGGTGACCCGATCGACTGCTGGATGCAGCATGCCCATTATTAAATTTAACTCCCCTCAGCAATCAACTTCTTAAATTCTTTCTGAGGGAATGAATGTTGCAAAAGTTAACAAGTATCCCAATTTTTAAAAAAATATGGGTTTGAAAGGCAATTTTTAAAATTGCTCCTTTGGCCAATAGCAACCTAGTTGGATTGTTTGAGGGCTGGATAGGCATCAAAGGTGTCATTTCTGAAAGTCCTTTCCTTCTGTCTCTGCACTGGCTATTTCAAAGAGCTATGTAGTTTGCTGACATGTCCTTTAGCTATCTTTTCTCAGCAGGAAATAGTCTTCAAGAGATGGTATTATGGGATGCGTAGTCTGCTTTTTAGCATGGAAGAAGAATGAAGATAGATTCTCATGCACATGTTACAGGACTTACGGGCAGGAATTATGAGCTGATGGTAGAGAGGTTGCAGGCTCCTGACCTCTGTGAGCACTGTCTGTTATAATCCTAGCCTGTGGGAGCTGTGTACCAAAGGTGTTCAACATTTCATCCTGAGGCTTCAGAGGTCCTAATGAGGATTTCTCCCATCTAGTCAGCATGACTAACTTTTGAGTGTAAGCTGAGGACTGGAGAGAAAGCTCAGTGGTTAGCAGCTTGCTAGACCCAAGTTCAGATCCCAGCACCCATGCCATGTGATTCACATTGCCTGTAACTCTAGCTCCAGGAGACCCAACACCTTATTTGGCCTCTGAGGGCCACCTGACCACACATGGCATGTATACACATACATGTAATTGTCAATAAATACAAACCTTTAATAAACAAAAAAAGAAGAAGGTGTTCTGTCTCCCACCTATAACAGAAAGAAAGATCTACTGAATGAAACTGAAATGAACTTTGGATCTCTCATACTACATATGGAGAATTCTGTTTATATTTAAGCTCAGACAAAATCCACACCAATCACCTTGTAATTACTACAGGACCCTCAAAGAATGATGAGGGTTATCCCGTTCTTTGTCTTTGCTTTTGTTTTAAAGCTAGAATCTCTTGTAACCCAGTCTGGCCTTGAATTTGTACAGATGAAGATGAACTTGAACATCTGATCCTCTGCTCAGCCTTCACCTACCCCACTGCTGGGAGTAGAGTCGACAGTGCTGGGGATTGAACCCAAGGCTTTGTGTTCGCCAGGCAGTCACTGAGCCAACTGAGCCATATCCCCAAGCTCCTAACCTGTCCATTTGTAACTATGATTAGGAGTCGAGGTTGTCTTGCTACAAAGCCCAGCTGTTCTGGAATTATGCTACAGTCCAAGCTGGACTCAAATTTGTGATAATCCTCCTGCCTTCCTAGTGCTTGGAACATCTGTATGTGTGTGTGTGTGTGTGTGTGTGTGTGTGTGTGTGTAGGTGTGTGTGTGTGTGTGTGTTTGGGATAGGATCTCTAGTCTGTGTGTGTGTGTAGGTGTGTGTGTGTGTGTGTGTGTAGGTGTGTGTGTGTGTGTGTGTAGGTGTGTGTGTGTGTGTGTGTGTGTCCATATCCTGCTTGTATTTAGTTTCGATAATACTGTACTAGTAAAATTACAACAATAACAATTACATTATAGTTCATGATGCCGTTACACTAGTAAAAACCAAGTAATTATAGTTTAAAGTCATGCCTGATAAGAGCTGATTGATAGTTGTGTGTCAGATTAGCAAATTGGTGGATACATTGTGAAGAAAACTAAAGAACTGATTGTTAAGCAATGATGGCAATGTTGATGTTGTTCAGAATATGTGCTGACAGATGATTGCTGTGGAGTCAGTAATCGATTGAATTTCACTTTAAGTTGTATACATACTGACCTTCTGCAAGTGTTTGCACTGTAAGTTGCACCAACCTGTAAAACGCTTCACATATAGACAAAATTCTTCCCAAGTACCATGTGCAAACAGGGAAAGCTGACCCCATGTCTCACTCCTTCAGTGACGGAATCTCAAGGCAACTTCACTACAGATTCCATTCCCATTCTGTATTCCAGTTCAGTCTGGGTAATTCCGCACTCATATTTCCCCTGTGGCTCTTGACTTTCCCACATTCTTTGGGTCCTTTCGACTTGCAGACACACAATGAGGCTAGCGGTCAGCACGGCTTCTTCTCAAACTCTAAAACCACAACATGAATTATAGTGTGGTGCACACATTTAGTCCCAGCACTCAGGAGGCAGAAGCAGATGGTGAGATCAAGGTCTTCTGGTTGACTTGGGAACTCCAAACCAGCTGTGGCTAAAAGGAGACCCTGTTTCAAAAAACAAACAAACACCAAACATTCTAACACCAGTGTGGTGCACACATTTAGTCCCAGCACTCAGGAGGCAGAGGCAGAAGCAGGTGGTGAGATCAAGGTCTTCTGGTTGACTTGGGAACTCCAAACCAGCTGTGTCTAAAAGGAGACCCTGTTTCAAAAAACAAACAAACACCAAACATTCTAACACTAAGGAAATACTAGCTACGACTTAATATCGGCCATAATGAGACAGAACTTCAGGACCCAACTTTATTATTTTTTTAATGTATAAACTTGTGTGCACATGTATATGTGTTCAGGCAATGGCACTCTATAATTTTCAAGTTACTGAAGACTTGAAGAAGTCAGAGAGTATTTCAAAACACAATGTGTATACTTAGGGACTGCTTGGGTAGAGGGTTGAGGTTTCAGGAAGGAAGATGACTAAATATTTTGAGAATGAAATCTTGTAATATATAGGGCCAGGACAGCAATACTTTAAACCCCAAAGTGAAAAATGTTCAGATATCTAAATGTGGCTCAGTTTTTCACCTAAAATTTAGTCAAGACATTTACTGAGAAAACTTATACTCAACGAGAAACAGGGTGTGATGTTGGACAGTTGACACACACTGACTATAACATTTTTACAGAAGAAATCATTTTCCTTTTTGCTTATGATTCATTATGGTAAATTGTTCAATAAATTCTCAGACTGAAAATCCCATTGTTGAGGTATGATTTAGAAGTCTTAAGTAATCTCAGGCTAAAATTACATTGCTCAAGGTATGATTTAGAAGTCTTAAGGAATCATGTCATAGACATTCTGTTTAAGGTTTAGTTGTATTCAAGAAAATAATACATGTAATCATCATTTTATTTTATTGCAAACAAATAAGCTGCAGTTGCCTGTGAATAGGTCATTTAATTTACCAGATATTCCCCCTCTTCATCAACTGGACATATGCTTTGTAGCGTTTCTCCATTTCTTCTCCAAAATGCTTGATATAGCTATAATAAAATAAGGTTTTAAAAAAATCTCAGGTGATTTATGGAAAAGAATCTCACTAGGTTTTAATTTTAGATTTTTTCACCTTTGATTTGAGTGATGATTTAATGAAATTTTTGGTATATGAATCACAAGAAAGACTCAGCTAGAAGGCTCTAATATTTTAAAGTAAGATATTCAGAAGCCAGTTAGAAATTATTCATAAAGCTAAGTACATTATACTTGACCTTGGAGACTTTCAAAGAAAGAGGCTGTGGCATGTTCCTTATGGGGTGTAACAAACAGCTTGGAACAGTACCAAGTATATTGCCTGACTGTTTGATGGGATGGAAGGGCATGCATGGGCTAGCTCACTTCAAGGATGCCTCACTGACATCAAGATGCAGATAGAACTCTGTTCTCAGCCAGCCTCAGGATTCTCTTCTAGCCTGATGGCAGAATTCAGTCCACATAGCTGAGGATCTCTGTTTCCTGTTTGCTGACTGACTGTGGACTCAGTCACTCTCAGCTCCTAGAAGCTGATCTGAGGTCCTAGCTACATGGTCCTCTCCCCCAACAAGACATTCTCTTCATTTCGAATCTCTCCCTCTGCTCAGTCTGTTAAAGCAATCTGATGTGCCTCACATTAAGGACAGAGGGACTGCCCTACCATGTACAAATGTCTTATGTACACTGCAGGGGAGAGAATCATAAATTATATACAGCCTTGGACAGGAACCTAAAGTGTCCTCTTAGAATTCTAACAATGACAACTGCTTTAAAAATCTTTTGTATTGCACATCCATGTTCATTGATGCTATGTTCCTCACAGCAAGAAACTGGAACCATCCAAATGTCCATCAACAAATGGATGCATAACGAACTTGTGCACCATGGAGTATTATAAAGAAAAATAAAATCATGGAATATTCAGAAAAATACTAGAAGGATTTTGAAAATATATTAAACAAGGTGACCCAAAGTAGGAAGGAAGGAAGGAAGGAAGGAAGGAAGGAAGGAAGGAAGGAAGACAAAAAAGCCGAATGTTCTCCCTCATACCCTACAATGCATCCATGAATATATGGAAACAGGTATAAATGTAAGTTTAAAATTTAGAAGAGAATGTAATATTAGGTGGTGGGGAAGGACAGTATAGGCAGACAGACACACGAATCATGAATGATAGAAGTTATAAACTAAATGAATTTGTGTCAAATCTTTCATAATTTTTTCCATGGTGAATATATGAATTCAACTTTCTGTGTATTGAAGTAGAAAAAAATCAGTTCTGAATTCAGAAGGGATCAACATGTATTCTCCCTTTGAGACAGAAACTGTGAAAACTGAGCTTTCTTTTAATTCCATCGCTCATTGGTGCAAAAGGAATTAGACACGACTAGCCACTGAATATGTTCACCACTGACTCACATAAGAAGAGTGATTCTTTTAAATAAATTTGTAATGGGGAGAGGAGTTTTGTAACCTGAAAACTGTCCTTTCCTCCTTAAAACCATATCCTAGCATTCTATTATAGCCTAATTTAATATGTAAGTTATATTGCTATATAACTTTTATAAAAGTTTTATAAAACTTTTAAAAGGCAGAAAGCCTTTTATAGCAAGAAGAGAGACTATTTTACCAATGAAAATGATGATGATGATGATGATG
Organism: Nannospalax galili; assembly: GCF_000622305.1. Classification (NCBI taxonomy): domain Eukaryota; kingdom Metazoa; phylum Chordata; class Mammalia; order Rodentia; family Spalacidae; genus Nannospalax; species Nannospalax galili. The sequence continues at coordinate 1,227,948 of NW_008345053.1, forward strand.
ATGATGATGACGCTAACGCAAGCTTTCCACTGGTATATTCTTTGGACATTTAAAACTGTATCATCCAGGCGCTGCAGAGATGGTCAGTAGCTAAGACCATGCACTGCCCTTGCAGAGGGCCTGAGTACAGTTCCCAGCAATCATGTCAGGGAGCTCACAACCACCTGCAATGCCATTCTGGGGGATCTGGGGCATCTGACACCGTCTTCTGGCCTCTGTGGAAAACCACACTCGCATGCACATGTTCCCACAGAGACATGTAGGCATGCATATAATTAAGAATAAAAAAAAAAACCTCAAATAGAACCTCATTCTGGGTACTGGGAAGATCTCTTCTGATCCCAAACAACCTGGAATAGTGTCTTGCCTCTTGAGAGCAATGCCAGCCACCTAATTCTGAATTGGAATTTAACATTCTCCTTTACTCTTAGAAGATTTCAAATAAAAATAATCCAATAACAAAAATATACAATATCTGATTGTTAAGATTACATCTTTGCAATATCTTAGTATATATTTAATATAATACTAATTTTGATTAACGTTAAGGTTCACATATATAGTTTACTATTTCTGGGTTCTTTTGGTGTTTGTTTGTTTGTTTGTTTGTTTGTTCGAGACAGGCTTTCCCTGTAGCCCAGGCTGGCCCAGAACTTGCTATGTAGACCAGGCTGACCTTGATATCACAGAAATCAGACTGCCTCCACCTCCTGAGTGATGTGACTAAGCATATGCACCACCACGCCTGGCAGTTTACTATTTCTTAAACTGAAAATTAAAAGTGAAATCATTTGTACACTTTTGCATAGCTCAAATACATTATGTGAAATTTGGTGAATCCCATTTTTATTCAACATAGAACATTTTACCTGGCATGCTACTATAGTCTACAAAATACTTATAATTCTGTGTAGGAATATTTGAAGTTTTTGTCATCATATTTATTTTTCTGAGAAGTTAAACAGATGATCCTTCCCCAATAATACAATTGTAGATAATATAATTAATAATTTTAAGTATATACATGCACACAGTCATATATATTTAATGTGGTACAATTTTATCATCATTTAGATATTTGATTAGGTGAATTCTCAACATGGGATCAAGAGCACACACTTTGGATTGTCAAGTTGCTCTGCCAGAGAAGCTTACCAAATATAGCAACAGTGATTATGTATAATTCAAAGAATAGGAGCTGGAGAGATGGCTCAGTGGATAAGAGCATCTTCTGCTCTTCCAGAGGACCTGGGTTCAGTTCCCAGTATTCACACCAAGTAGCTTACAATAGCCTGTAACTCTATCTCCAGGGAATCTGACACCTTCTTCAGATCTCTGTGGGCACCACACATGTGTCATACACACATATACATACACAAATATAAAGAGAGAGAGAGTAAATAAAAAAATCTGGGGCTAGAGAGATGGCTCAGCATTTAAGAGCATTCTCTGCTTTTGCAGAGGACCTTGGTATGATTCCCAGCACCCATGCAACTACCAACAGTCCTCAACTCCAGTTCCAGGAGATCTGACGCCATCTCCTGACCTCTGTAGGTATTGCATGACATCAGTTCACTCACATACATGCAGGCAATACACTCATACACATAAAATGAAAATAGTAACTAAAAATAATCGTAATGGAGAAAGAACTGATATGTGTTGTTTAGATTTAAAGAGAAATAATATAAACTGGAGCATAATGCTTTTAAAATTACTAAATGCTTGTGTACTATTCTCTGTGCAGACAGAAATGCAGGACTGTATCAAGTTCATGTTTTAGTCCTCCACGTGAAGTATTGGGCTTCTTGGGAGAATAAATAAGGTTGCCCAAAGTCACAAATCTAACAGCTCAAAGGTACAAGATGAAAACAGAGCTGTATGTAGCATTGAAATAATTTCTTTTCTCAGACAGATCTTGGAAATCCTCAGGTAATTTCAAGGGTCGGGGGAACTTGTTCAAAATACAGAAGTAATAGTAGCTGGTGGATTTGGAACATTCTTTATTCTGCGCATTTGTTTTTGATGGGACCGTTTGGAGGGTCACTGCTTTCATCAGTGTGCTAACAGATTTACTATGTGCCCGAGAGATACAAAATGAAGGTCCAGAAAGAAAGAGAGAGCAGCGAGAAATTCAGCAGCGTCCTTTAGGTCGCCTCTTCCTTCAAAAGACTGAGACACGATCAATTTATTCATTGGATAGTATTGTCTTCAGAGACAAGAAGATTTCTAGTTTTATTATGAAATTAGCACCCACGAATTATACAAATTTTGACACCATCAGAAGAAGAAAGTCACATGATCCCCAGCCTACCTCTCCAGAGATACCACACATGGGTAACCTTTGTCAGTGTTCTGTAGTTTTTCTTTTGCATATTTTACTACATTTTCATCAGAAATCCATGAACTTTCAACATAAATTTCAATATTCTAAATCACAGTTTTGAGACTTCTTTCCTATATAATATATGTGCCTTTTTTGAATACCTACACAGACCTCTGCTTCCCAACCACCATATAAAGTTTCCTGGATGCATCAAAACATTAAAACTAATGCCTTACAGGCACATCTTCAAAGGTTTTCCCATACCTTTATTGTATTACAAAACATGGATTAGTGAGCATCTTGGATGCTTACTACTTGTCACTCTATAAATGTAAATGTATGATAAACTTTTTGAAGATAAATACACGACAGAGAAAATACAGATCCATTCAAAAGCACGAATTTCCAGCCTAGTAACATACGAGGCTCTGTGTTAGCTCTTCTCTTAGAACACAGAGAATGAGAACTCTCTACAATATTTATCATTAGAGATGATAAAATGTGACAAATCGATAGAGAGCATTTATGGAATGTCAACGGTGATGTCGAGTTTTAATAGCAACTCCCCACAAATGAGAAACCCCAGAATGGAGATTCTCAACTGAAGAATTTTCCTGATTCCTTTAATTGATATGAGGAGACTCGCCCCAAATGAGGACAGCACTTTCCGGTAGTCGCCCAGATAAAAAAAAAAAAGGGCGTGATAGAAGAGAGAATTTTCACCTTTTGCTGGCTTGGCCGTCCCTCTTTGGGGCAAGTTATTCTATCTTGTTGCTGCTTCTGCGAGTCTTTGCTGACGTCAGAACCGGAGCTTCCATGGTTGACGAAGGACCATCGGTTCTCCAGGAACCCTCCAGGCTTTCAGAGCCAGAATGGGACTGCTGAGGGAGGCACCGAGCCCTACGGAATGAACAACTTCTCGGTACTTCGTGTTTCCAGTGTAAGACAGCCACTGCAGGACTACTGTGGCTGTGAATCACCCACCCAGCCTCAAGGACCCAGCAATGACTAAGTTCGCAGGCTGATAGATAGATAGATAGATAGATAGATAGATAGATAGATAGATAGATAGATAGATAGATAGACAGATAGATATAGATATAGATATAGATAGATAGATATAGGTAGATAGATCTATGTATGTATATATATATAGTGTGTGTGGTGTGTATAGTGAATTTATATACATATATGTAGTGGATATGTACATATATATGCATTCTATCAGTTCTGTTGCTCTAGTAAATCCTAACACACCTGTGTGTTGAACTGCTCACATTTGGATTTGATGATTAATTAGTCCTCAAAACCACCCATTGGATTGCTGCTCTCTCCAGTTGACCAGTCTGAGATGTAGTCTTATTAAGTGATTGGTCTGAGGCTATAAATATAGCCAGATTCTATGTGGCTATTCATACCAAAGACATTGTCTAACAGGAGACTCTAGAGTCATTACTTTTAAAAAAACACTGTAATTAATTATATACATATAATTATAATTTTCTTACATTTAAAAATATTATTTAACGTTTTGTCTATAAAGGCTCTGTAAGTATAATTTCTTTGCCCCATATTGAATTTGTATTCGTCTTTGAAGGTAGAGCTATTTGTTATAATGAAAACTGGAAAACAGGGTCTGTTCCTGTGATAACCCTATTTACTTTCTTTAAGCTGATTTTTGGAAGCTTACACATTTATTTTATTCATTATTTTTTCTTCCACTAACATCTGGGAATAGTTTCAAGTTCCAAAATGCTCATCTATATTTCATTTTTAAAGTAATTTGTAATTTGGCTACTAAATAGACATTAAAACAATCATGTGCTTTATTGCCTATTAAATCATTTGCAAATAATTATCTTTAAATACATTTAAAATTTTAAATATAGACAAATATCAGTGTCATTATGACCCAAAAGACCGTTTAGTATAACATGAGTAATATCCCAATTCTAAATTCAATATAAATTCTACCTAATTTCACTTAATTATGAAAGGCATTATTATTGAAAGAAAATATAGAAAAATTTAAGACTGATAGAAAAGGGTCTCTAAGTAGGAGAGTGAGAACTCTCATTTCAAAATATTTTGCACATATACACATAGATACATGGATATTTTTTGGTCTTTTTGAGACAGGGTCTCCCTGTAGCCCCAGCTGTTCTGGAACTCACTATGTAGACCAGGCTGGCCTTGAACTCATAGAGATCTGCCTGCCTCTGCCTCCCGAGTGCTGGGATTAAAGGTGTGCACCACCACACCCAACTTGGATATGATTTTTAAATAGAATTTCCTGAAGGATGCTGTTTTCTCTTAGCTACTTATGTTTTCATAATTCCATTTCTGCATGTCCAACTCACTCTTTCTCCCCCCATCTATGGAACTTCCCCAACCACCTTTGTGTGCATATACGTGTCTTTCCTGGATCTTAGGATCTTTGGGTATTATCTTTGTGTGTATGCCACATGTGCACAGGCACTCTCAGACACCAAGAAGACAATATTGGATCCCCTGAGGCTGGAGTTACAGGTGGCTGCAAGCATTCCAGCTTTGATACTGGCAATCAAACTGGGGTCCTCTGCAAGAGCAGCATGTACTTTTCACCCAGGATCCCCTTCTCCAGTCCCAAAGGTATTTTTTTTATTTGAACTTATTCACTATGTCTTTCCTTTAGGTTACTAAGTCTTAATATTGAACAGGTTACCTCCACATACGCTGATAGAACAGTATAGGTCAGACCATGTAGTGCAATAAATAAAGCAAGTATTGCTGAAATCACTTCTATTTAATTTTTTTTTTTCTTTACGCTTTTGATGTCTGATTGAGCAGTTAAAAGTTTTTTCACAATGGGGGCACCTTAATTGGGGAAACCATGATGGAGGGGTTAGAGAATGCGAGAGATAAATAATGCCTAGCTAGTTTTAAAAACCAGGGAGAACTACATTACTCCAACAAGCTACTGACAAATTATACATAGCAGATCAAGAAATATATGTCTAGGTAAGGTTTATCTGAGAACAACTTGTCTTTGCCCAAGATTCATCTACATAACACACACTAATTAAAAATACGAGACTGGTGGATCTAACCTTCATGGATGTTTAACAGGCATACTTTGAGGCCTATAATAATTTTGTCAGAGGGACATAAAGAACAGTTTTTGCTCCTTGCCCTCCTAGGTCGACTAGTTCCAGGGGACTATGAGCATCTCTCAAAATGTCCTGT
>NW_008345053.1:1233618-1242704 GCF_000622305.1 Nannospalax galili
AGAAAGGAGCCAGGGGCTCCTCCCAAGCCCATGTGACCCCTGAGGAACAGATCCTCAAATAGCCTTAAGAGTAAAAATAAATTGGTTTATCTGGGCCAACTGTATGGCCTTAAACACCCAAAAGGAAAGTATAACCAAAGATCAAAGGGGCCAATATAATTTTTAAGAGTCCATATGCATAGCTAAAGGCTACATAATAAACAACAATGCCAGATAGGTAATACCTTCATTTGAGTTATTGGCCAGGTCGACTCAAGAGACTCCCAGAAAGTAACACAGCATAGAATTGGGAAAATGAACAGCAGACTCCAATCTTATCTAAAGGAATATTGACAACTGATTTTTGCTAGATGAGGAACAGCTGACATTCCTAAAACAAAGACCTCTAGACAGGCCGACTAGATTTACCAGATGGACAAGTAGTGGACAATGGCTGGGGGTGCCAACAACATAGCAGACAGTAGCAGCAATAACAGAGTATAAGGGCTCTAGTGGGTAGAGGGGTCTATGGGAGGGTGTCATCTGGGAAATGACTGTATAGTTGAATAAGATGGTTTGGGATGTTCTATGTGATAAACAAACAAAAGAAATCAACAAATTTTAAAAAATGAATTATATTTGAGGAGGAAGCATAAAAATTTATGTCATGTTAATTAGTAGAGGTGATAAACATTACCATTGAAATCTACCCAATGACTTTATAGACATACAGAGGCACCAAGGATCTGAGTGCCACCAACCATGACTAGTAATAATCAGATACATACAGATGAGAGATGCATGCGCCAACATGAGCAGAAAGCTAAGCCCTCACATCTTCAAGCAGGCACAGGAAGCAGAGTAAATGGAAATCTGGTAAGTCTTAAGAACCCTCTAAGCCTGCCTCCAGTGACATGCTTCTTCCAGCAAGGCCACAACTTCTAAGGCCTCCCAAAACAGCACCACCAACTGGGGACAAAATGTCCAAATACTTGAATACTTGGAGCCTGTATTCTCATTCAAACCACCATAGCTACCCATGCTCCAGCAGGTGGTCCCACATCTATGTATATATTGGCAACACTATGTTAAAGCTGTAATGAAATGCTTTTTCTAAAAAATTTAAAAAAATATTTTTTAAAAAGTTCTTTCACTATCAGTATAAATTTCTTCTACTACTAGACAAGACAATGAGATTTTGGATTTACCTATTTTGCAAGAAAAATGTTTGGGGTAGAGAAACTAAATCCCTGGGCTTTAAACTAATACCATGTCAACATAGTAACAAATTTTCCAGTGGCTCAAAGCAGTAACAGTTTATTTTGCGGTGGCAGTGAAAAAACGCTGTGGATTTCAAATGCCCTGTGGATGCCTTCCTTCATTAAAATTTAGCTCTTTTGTGCCCTAAGTCCTTTTAGTGCTATGTGCGTGAGTGATTTAAGTCAACCTGACATCTGTTCAGAATTAGTCCCTAGGCCCCACAAACTTGAGCTGGATTCAGAAAGCCACCCTCAGAGAGACAGTAAGATGGTCCTGCAGTCTTGCCTTGCCCTACCTCTGAGGCAGAGCTGCAGCCTAACAAGAGAATGTAGCAAAGCCAAAGCCTGGCTTTAAAAAAATAAAATCGTTTCCTTTGCATTTATTTAGTGTGTGAGTTTGGGGTTGCCTGTGTGTCATAGCCCAAGGTTAATGTCAGAGGAAAAGGTACAGGAATCGATGCTCTCTTTCCACCATGTGAGTTCTAGAGACTGAATTCAGGTCCTAAGTCCCAGGAGCAAGCGTCTTTACCCACTGAGCCATCTCCTTGGCCTGCCAAAGTTGAGCTTGTTGGCTATGGCAAGTCGACAATTTAACTGAGTAAAACTACAAAGTTCTTATGAAGTCAAATCCTGAAAGTGTTTCACAGTTTTAGATTCTTTTCTCTAATCCAAATTCACTGAGTATAATTAGATATGAAAAGAATGGAAGAAATTCAAATAAGGAGCAAGCAAAATAATAGTTTCTACAGGACTTGGCTGGGCTAATTAAAGCACTCTTTCAGATTGGTTAGATGAATGAAGGCACCTGCAGGTTGCTTATCAGTCTGAACACTTCACCTCGATACTGTCTAGTCTGGCAGATGCTGCTGAGAGCTTTGCCTACAGACTGTACTGACTTACAATCATCAACTCCATTTTCTGTCCATCTATGTTACTTCTTAATTTCCTTAGAGTTTGGACACCATCAGTTATTAGGAATTCCTTGTGGAAGACTTATGCCGATAAGGAGCTCTAGGTCACAAACTTTGCTGAAAATGAAAATCAGGAGGATGCAGCAGAGAACTTTGGTGGGTGGGAGAGTTTCAGGAAAAATTGAGCTTACTGCTTAACTTTCCTTGTTATGTAAATGTTGTAGTCTGAATCTGAAATGTCCTCTGCAAACTACTGTTTTGAACATTCGTTCCTCAGAGGGCCCTGCTTTGGAAGGCTATGGATGCTTTGGGAGATGGGGTTCAGATAGAGGAAATGAGTCCCCAGGGATGGGCCTTTTTCAAAACAGAATTATACATTCAAGCATCTTCTTAGAGAATATGCCAGCAAGAGAAATGGGGGACAGCAGGGGAAATGAGGGGTTCATCAAACAGAAATGCAAGGCTGAGCCTAAGGGAAGGAGGTGGACAGCAGAGACGCCACCAAGATGGCCTTGAATGCTCACAAAATCCAGTCTGGCCTTTCAGGAAGTTAGAGTGATGGCTAGACCAGCATCTGAGGCCCCCCCTGTTCCATTACACCCACTGTATTTAGAGAATGAAATACATTCCCACCATCAGAGTAATCCACCTGTGCATTGCACAGACCCTTCACACGGGTTCAGGATGTAACATGTCTACAGTCCATTTGTCCTTTCTTCCTGAAGAGACCAGCAGGGGCTAAGGTAATAACAAGGGCCCTGTGACCAAGCTCACACCCACCCCACCAGTCACCCTCTTTGCCGTTCACCTTCATCTACAGCCTTGGTGGCTCCTGGTGGTTTTCTCTTTAGTGTGATCTCAGCCTCATGTCTGGGGCACTAGAAAACTTGATAATTTTTTCCAGTCCAGACTGCTACAGATTCCTCTCTCTAGTCACAATGTGGAAGAGAAGAGCAGGAGCTGTCCAGGGAAATCTTGGCTTCTGCTCTGCTTCCATCTTGTAAAAGCGCCTTCCTTCCTTCCTTCCTTCCTTCCTTCCTTCCTTCCTTCCTTCCTTCCTTCCTTCCTTCCTCCCTTCCTCCCTCCCTGCCTCCCTCCCTCCCTTCCCATCCTTCCTTCCTTCTTTCCTCCCTCCCTCCCGCCTCCCTCCCTATTAATCACCCAGAATTATTTTTCATCCTGGTGTGAAGTACATCCCAATAGATTTCCCCCCTCCACCTTTCTTCCCTTCTTCTCCTCCCGTGCCCCCGTTCCTCCCTCCCTCCCGCCTCCCTCCCTCCCTTCCCTTCCTTCCTTCCTTCCTCCTTCCTTCCTTCCTCCCTCCTTCCCTCCCTCCCTCCCTCCCTTCTTTCCTCCCTTCCTTCTTTCCTTCCTTCCTTCTTTTCTTCCTCCTTTTCACTCAGGGATAGTCACCCCTAATGACAACAAGTTTTACCTGCTTTTTCCTGAGTGTGATGGGCAATTCTCACTGCCACCTTGACTGCTGAGGTGTGCCTATGGGCGGTGATACAAGGGGACATTCAGGAAGGATTAACTGAGAGAGCGTAACCACACTGAAAGTGGGCAATAACACCCTGTTGGCTAGAACCCAGACTGAACATAAAAGGGAAAAAGATAAATCCAACGGAGTGCAGGCATTTCTGTTTCTTTGCTTCTTGGGCGTCATAGGATGGTCTTCTCCACCCTATCGTGCCCCGTCACCATGGTAAACCAACACCTTTGAAAACATGAACCAAAATAATCTAAATTGTTCTCAGGTGTCACAGCAATCTAAAAGTAGCTAAAACACTGAGATATTCAGAGCAAAATAGACAGTGAAACCTTCTGCAGTCAAGGTTTTGGCTTGTGCCAGGTCTGTCTGACCTTCACCTACAAACTAAGATGATGTCTGCCCTATTTACCTGGCTTTGGTTAAGCTGGCCTACATCCTCATATTACTCTGCATTTCCTATCACCACTCCTGGATCCAGCATCACTTGCGTTAGTCTGGGTGCTCTGGAAACTTTCCATATGTCAGAGAAAACTATGCAAAGATACTTTTGTAGAATCATCAAAGGCAGAAAGTAAGGGTTGTGGTAGCACCTCAGTAAAGTATTTCAGATCACAGCCCCTGGGACCCTTGATCAAGGCTCCAAATATTTGAAGACTTATAAGATACGGTCTCACAGTTGTTACATATATATATATATAATATATGCATATATATAATTTAAAGAAAAATAACCTATCTATGCTATTACACTTGTTTTACAGATTTGAAAACTTGGCATACTTAGCTACTTGCTGAAAGACTTAACTCTCAGAGGCCTCGTGTTCAGACAGTTTTAACTTCTAGCCTCTGAGATTGCAGCCATTTTCTCTGACTAAATACAGTAGAACATGGTAGGAAAAGCCAGAATTGAATTCACAGAGACTGTTTAAGATGCCCTACCTACGAGCTGCACTGTAGCCCTCTCCACCTCACGTGTCTCAACTTTAATTGCAGCTGTATTTGAAGACAGGAGTTGTGAGGAAGAATGAGGTGATATTGAACTCATAAAGGTAAAGCACTAATCCAATAGGACTTGTGTCCTCAGAGGAAGAGAATGAGTCTAGAGCCCCATCTCTCTCCACAGACATATAGGGGCGGCACTGGGTAAGAGCACAGTGAGGACTTGTACACAAGGTAAAAAACAGATTTCATCAGATCCAATCCCTGTTCCCACCCTGACATTGGCCTGTGGCCTCCAGAGCCACAGGGATATAACTGCCCATTGTTTAAGGGTGCTCCGTGGTACTTTGCAATGTTGGCCTAAGCAGAGTAAATCAAGCCAATCACAATAAACAAAATCAATAAACTGAAGAGCCACTCATAAAAAAGCACAGATTAGCAGTAATTGATTTGACACTGTTTGTTTTCAAAACAAGAACATCTCACTTTTGAGTGGCACCTGATTGCAGCAGACTGCTCATTAGGGGTTGTGCTCCTGGTCCTTGTTTGAAGCTTCTGTTCTTCCCTCCCAGGATAACACAGCTTCCCATGTGTCCCAGGCTCACAATAGCCTTCTGATTGCCCAACCTGAGATGGGGGAAGGAGTGAGGGCAATTTCAGTAACTCTCCTAGCTGTTCACTGATTATCTGTCTTCTGTGTTTCCATCTTGTTCCCTGTGCCCAGGACGTGACAGAGCTTATACAAACAAATGCTATCAGTATGTAATAATCAAATGTGAAGTTTTTGCTAGACGGCAGATGCCATCCTGGCAGTTAAAGGTCTGCCCAGTCCTTGGCATCTTATCTGAGCTCTCTGCAAGGGAAAACCGCATCACCTTTCCTCTCCTAAAACAAATACTTGAGATAACCAACTTCAAAGGAGAAAAGGCTTATGGGGTTCACAGTTCTGTAGGTTTGAGGCAGCCCGGGGATTGGTTGGGCCTGGTGTTGGGGGAGGCAGAAGATTATGGCTGAGAACACAAGGAAGTTAGGTTTATACAATCATATTCCTCAGCTGCACGGCCAATTTCTTGAAATAGATCTTCATTTGCATGTGAGCGTCTCTGTACATGTGTGTGAGTGTGGTGTCTATGTGTGTGTTCATGTGTGTATGCATGTATGAGTATGTATGTGTGAGTGTATGTGTGAGAGAGAGAGCACATGTGCGCATGTATATTACTTGTGTTATCCTCTAGTGGAATTCTGATTCATAAAACTCCAAACCTTAATTATCTAAGGCTAACATACAAAACTATCAATATGTTGGATGTCAATGGTGAATTCTATTAAAAGCGGCAGAAAATAAACATAGGGTCTCTTGATGCTTATTATGAGTTAACTGTGGTTTTGAGGTTTTGACAATAATGTAGCAAGCGGTTTTATGTATCAGGTTAATCTTATTTCATGAATGTTAGCCACATCAATATTCCTAGGAATTGGTTAGAAGAACCTGTCTTCATCAAAGAGGAGATAAAAGTTGTACCTAAGAGAGTTGGCTTGCTCTTCTAAGCATGAGGATCTGAGTTTGGATCTGGGATTGACTAGCCAGCCTGGCCTACTCAGCCAGTTCCAGACCAATGGAGAGACCCTGTCTGCAAAAGCAAGGTGGACTGTGGCACCTGAGACATGACATATGAAGTTGACCTCCAGTCTCCACATGCACATGCACACAGGCAGTAACATACCTACAACACACTCACATACCTGCGTACACATGAAGAAGACACATGCACCCATCTGCACCTATGTACATATGTAAAGCTTCATACTGATGGATGCACACTCACACACACACACACACACACACACACACACACACACACAGCACAGTTGTGATGGTACTATAGCCCCTTGGCTCAGCAGCCACTATTCCTATGAATTTTATGTAATAATGTGAATCATGATTACAAGCTACATCCAACAGTGTTTGCAAACACAATTACATTCACAAAATAGAAATTGATTTACACAAGTTTATCGATATTGTTCAAAAATTACATTAGGATGGTAGAATTTTCTTTTTACATTATCCTTTTTTCTTCCACAGATCAGAAGTCGTTATGCTGCTTTTAAATGGAAGTATAAAATTTGTAAGCCATGAGGGTGGTTTTACATTGTATCTTTTCACTTCCATCACCTATTCGGTCTTCAGCATTCCACCTTCCTTTCCCCACTTAAAAATATACAGAAGCAATTTCTACATGGGTAAAACCTGCACCTCCACCCTCCCAACACAAACACAACCAGAGGCATAATAATATCAACACTAAAATGTGAGGGGGCTTTATTTTGTTGTATTATTAATTTGTGTGTGTGTGTGTGTGTGTGTGTGTGTGTGTGTGTGTGTGTGTGTACGCTCTGTGGCATACCTGTGGAGCTCCAAGGACAGCGAGCTGGAGTTGCTTCCCTTCTTCTACCACATGGGTCCTGGAGATGGAACTCAAGTCATCAGGTGGCAAGCAGTGCCTTTCCTGCTGAGCTGTCTTGCCTGTCCCTAAAATGAGAGCTTTGATCACATCCATATCCATTTTCAAAAACCTGTTAATTAGAGGAATTGAAGAAATGTCTCAGTGGTTAAATGCAGTGGGTTCAATTTCCAGCACCCACATGGCAGTTAAAGCTATTTGTAACTCTAGTTCTAGGGCATCTCACGCCCTCTTCTGGGCTCTATGGAGACGTATGAGCTGAATATACATGGATTCAGGGAAACATCTCCTGGGCTCTATGGGGACATATGAGCTGCATTTACATGGATTCAGGTAAACATTCACATAAAATTTTAAAAAATGAATTTTTCAAAACATCTGTCAATGCCTTTCCAATTTCCCATTGCCCAGGTTATAAACTTGTGACTGCATTTAGAATATGATCTCTCTCCGTCTCTCTCCTCCATCTGTCTCTCCTTCCCTCTCTCCCTCTCTCTCCATTAATCGACCTTTTACTGCATTCCTATTTATCTTTCTTGCCTGCCTCGTGTCATTCCTTTCTTCAATGCTAAACTCTGACAGCTCCAGTTCCTTCAAACATCATCAGAATTAGACCTGTTCTTTATCCCTTCTGTGCTCATGAAACATTTTCCTTTTTCACAGAACTGCTTCATCCAACTCTTCCCTGAAACAAAATTTCTACACTTGAAAATGTATATTTTCAGTTGATAATTATATATTTATAAAGTACAATATGATGCTTTGATATATGTTAACAATGTTGAATGCCTAAATCAGACTAAATAACATATTTATGGTCACACAAATGTATAGGGTTTTCTTGCATCCACAACATTAAAGCTCCAATTTTTATTCAAATTTCAAATATAGAATGCATTGCATTATTAATTATAAATGTCATACTGTGCAAAGCCTTGTCAAAGTTATTTCGGTATTTGAAACTTTGTAACCTTTGATCAAAGGGTTTTTTTCCCCATAGATCAAGCATTCTTTCTCTGAGTTTCAAGATCCTCATTAAGACTTCATGGAATTATAATGTCATTTATTTACATCTGTCTTACACCCCCTGATTGTTAATTCAAGGGAGAAATGTCTTACTTAACTCTCTATCTCTAGTATTTAGAACATTTAAATCACCTATGGCATACAGGAAGGGGAAAAATCTCAAGCTAATAGTTTGGACCAGATCTTCAACAGGACTGTAGAAGAAAATTTCCAAAATTAAAGAAAGACATGCCCATACAAATACAAGAAGTGTATAGAACACCAAATAGACAGGACCAGAAAAGAAACTCTCCATGGCACATCATAGTAAAAACACTAAATTTTCAGAACAAAGAGACAATACTGAAAGCTGCAAAAGAAAAACAAATTACATATAAAGGAGAGCCCATCAGAATTACAGCTGACTTTTCAGTGTAAACTATAAAAACCAGAAGAGCCTGGACCAAAGTATTCTCAGTTCTAAAACCACAGATGCCAATCCAGATTACTTTACTCAGACAAAATGTCTATTATAGTTGAAAGGGAAAGGAAAATCTTCCATGACATAAATAGGCTGAAGGAATTCATGTCCACAAAAGCAGCCCTTCAGAGAGTTCTGGAAACAATACAAAGAGCTGAAGAAAGGAATGACTATACCCAAGGGGTTGTGGAAAGAAATCCGATGAAGGTATAACTGTGGAAATGCACAGCTATATCAAGAATATGAACAGAAATAAAAATGATAGGATTCAATACACATCATTCATTTATAACTTTAAATATCAATGGACTGAACTCCACAGTCAAAAGACACAGACTAGGTGAATGGATTAAGAAACAAAACCCATCTTTTTGTTGTCTGCAAGAAACTCATCTCACTTTCAGGGACAGGCACTACTTTAAGGTAAAGGGATGGAAAAAAATATACCAAGCAAATGGTACTAAGAAAAAAGCAGGCATTGCAATTCCAATATCTGATAAAATAGATTTTAAACTAAAACTAATCAGAAGAGATAGATAGGGCCACTTCACTCTG
>NW_008345053.1:1243170-1260493 GCF_000622305.1 Nannospalax galili
TATTTTATAACTTTTTAAAATACAGTTTTATTGTGGATTTCATACAATACATCTTAATCATATTTACCCCCCTCTTCCTTATCCACTGTCCCCATAGCCTGCCACAGGATTTCATGCATTTTGTCATATATGTTAAGGCCTATCAAGTCATTTGTCTACCCAGATGCCCATCAGTGTGAATTCATTCACAGGAGCGGTCAGCAGGTCTAATGTCACTCTCTTAAAGAAGATCAATTCTTCTTCACCCAGTAGTGATCAGCTGCCAATAGTTCTTTGCCAAAGTTGTGGCCTCGTGCCCATTTCCCCAGAATGCTGGATTTTGTCTGGTTGAGTTAGCATGGGTCTTGTGCATGATTGCTGTAAGTTCATATGAGCAAGGTCCCAAGTGCCTGAAAGATTGTTGCCTTATGGTCATGCACCTCCTCCCCTGTCTCTTATAATCTTTCTGCTCCCTCTTCCACAGTGGTCCCTGAGCCCTGGGTGGGTGAGGTTTAGTATGGGAGTCCTGTCTAGAAACTCACTCTCTGCGGTCTCTTATTCTCTACAATTTGGCCAGTTGTGGTCTTTTGTGTTCATTGCCCTCTGTTGCATGAGGGAATTTTGTTGACGAGAGCTTAGAAATGCATTAGTATTCTCTCTACGCCTTGTTCCATTAAGTTTTATGAGCTTAGGTGTAGAGGTTCTAATGTATATATGTCATTTAGGGTTGTTCATCTCACAGACACTTATTCTCTGTGTGTGACAAGTTGTGGAACTCTGTGATAGTCTCTTCTGCAAAAGAAGCTTCTTTGCTGAGTGGTGACTGGTATACTTGCCTGCAAATAGAAAGATTCATATTTAGCATCCAGAAAGAAATTACATTTGTCTAGGGTTGTGACAACCTTAGGGTTTTCTCTAAGATGTATGACCTTTCCAGCCACGTGTATTTGGCTTTGTTTATATTCTCACACATAAGTTCCCACCCAGTAAGTGGGCTTTAAGTCCAATTAGGTAACGGTTGATTACCCCTAAGATAGAAGTGCCACTACTGCACCAATGTCATTTGATATGCTGGTCATTGTTGTGGTTATTAGGCTTTAAAGCTGGGGTTGGACCATTGATTGATATTCTCCTTTAGGAGACTACAGAACGTGATACAAAATTATGAAAGCTAGTCTTCAGGGAGGAGGCTTCCAGGTCAGTTCCAACTCCATTGCTCCAAGTCCTGTGTCCGAAGTATGTCCTGTCTTCAGCAATATGGTCTTACTTTCAAATTCTAGGAGGTAATCAAGGTCTGTAGCAATAGCCTGCATTACTTTGGGAAGTCTCTTGGACTATCCTAGCCAACAACTCAAAAGGAAGTTTCTTCCTATCTGGAATTGTTTCTTGTTATATAACCTTCAGCTATACACATGCACTCACGTACAGATATTGTATGCGCATTTTCAGTAGGCTTTTGAATTAACACATTTCCCTCTGGTTTTTCATACCATCTAAGCATCTCTCCTCTCTCTCTCCCTGTCTAACTCACCCTCCTCCATCCCCGGTTAAAGTACCCCTGTTTTCCCCAGGTCCCCCTTGATAATACCTGTCTCCTATGATCCCCTCTTGAGCTCCTTCTTCCCCTTCACTCCCGTGGTTCCTATATAACCCTACTATATATTTAGTTGCATACAACCATACAGACCATATATAGATTTGTTATCCATCAAAGATCTCATAATAGATTTGATCAGATTCCATGCACCCGTGTCGTGCAATGCCCGTGGAGTTCATAAGAGGGTGACAGATCCCCTAGAACTAGAGTTACAGATGCTTGTTAACTTCCATGTGTGTGCTGGGAATTGAACCCCAGTCTTCTGCAAGAGCAACCAGTGCTCTTAACCACTGAGCCATCTCTCTAGCCTCAGCAAATACCTATTATTAAGGAAGCATGTTCTACTTCCCAAGTAGCTTTTAGAGTGCACAGATAGCTAGTGGGGAGATGTCACATAATCAAATGGATAGAGTCAGTGTGAACTCCCTCAAATTATAAGTCATATGACAAGAGATGGTACAGAAAGGTCTGCTTGCCAAGGAAATTTCAAGAGACTCAGTGAAGGGACAGCAAAGCATGCAAAGGGGAAACATCAACACCATTTTTAGGACATGTTATTGGCATACTTACTGCTATGGACATCACAGGGCCCAGTCTACTAGACAGCCTCTGAAGAGCCACAGAAAATGGCTTCAGATCCATCCCTTGGTCACTGAGTCATGATGTACTTCCCTGTCAACTTGACATTCCTCAAGGAAGATACCCATGGGCGATGCCGAGAATTCCCCATCCCATAAGGAGGACTGGGAGGATGGCTCAGTCAGTAAAGCGCCTGTTGCAGGAGAATAAGACACTCTGGTGCCCCGACTCCACATAAAAAGCCGGGCAGAGCAACATGCTTCTGTGACCCTTGTATTGAGAAGGTAGAGACAGGTGAATCCTTAGAACTCATTGACCAGCCAAGGCCAGGCAAATAAATGAGCCTTGGGTTCAGTGAGAGATCCTGTATCAAAAGACAAGATGGAAAGTGGAAGCTACCTGACATGGTCCTCTGACCTACACACACACACACACACACACACACACACACACACACGCTCACACAGTCACAAAGGCAAGTAAGTAAAGGTGACACAGAGCACAGAATTGTCTGATTCTAGCTGCCCTAACAGTGTCTCTCCTCCATATTCTGGAAGCAGTGAGTAGAAGGACCAGAAATATGTTACAGATGGGGTGATCGTCAGATACACAAAACACCAAGTTTACCCTCAATGAATTACTCCATCACAGAATGAAATGCTTTGAAAATGTCAATGAATCAAGAGGAGAGATTGCTCCAATTTCCTTCCTCAGCATCTCACTTACAGGAATAATTTCATTCTGACTCTGTGTAATGAGTTTTATGACCCTGGACAAGTGAATAACTTGGCGGGGCTCCAATCTCTTCATTTATAAAATGAGAGGATCACTGAGGTCCATTCCAGCTCCAGCAGGCTGCACCCATGAATCCAGTCACACACAATATGCTTAATGCCCTGCTCTATCTCCAGAAGCCAGCACACCTTTCACTTCTCTGGACCACAGTATCACCTACAAATTTCACACTCAAAAGCATCACAATTCAGTTACAAAAAAGCAAAAAAAAAAATTCATGTTTTAGTGAGTTTATGATTTTGTATTGGGCCATATGCATACCTCTTGGCCTGGGTTGTATATGGGCCTTAAACCATTAGTCAGACAACTTGCATATTTTATTTGGGTTTCTTGTTTTCAACATCCTGATTGTAATTAAGCGAAATGCTTTAAATTTCCTACATGCTTATAAAAACATTGATATAAATCCAACCACTGATGCTGGGCAAAAAGACTCTGTAGGTAAGAGGGCTTGGCGCACAAGGATAGGGACCTGAGTTTGAGTCTCCAGCACCCATATAAAGCCAGGTATGGCCATTGCTCCTGTAAACCAGGCACTGGTGTGCAGGGGGGAGGAGGGTGATTGGAAACAGGAGGATCACTTAACCAGGGCCTGCTGGCTGTTACAATCAAGGTTCATGGAACATAGCAGAATAAGGGGTAGAGAGACGGCTAATGCACCCCTCAACTCTCACCAGTGAGGCTTCCCTGTACATCAGAGTGCGATACACACAGAAGACCACAACTGGCCAAGTTTTGGAGAATAAGACTGTAGAGTGTAGGATGGGACTTCTTCATCCTGAGGATGGAACCTCACTGACCCACGGCTCAGGGAACATTGCAGAAGAGGAGACGGGAAGATAGTAAGAGCCAGGGCTGGTTCATGAACATATGAGGTGGAGGTTTCCAGGCTACTGGAGGCTTGCTCATGCGAGCCTGTGGCAGTGATGACATCAAATGCAGGACCCATGTCAGCTCAATTAAACTAGGGCCCAAATGGAGGGTGAGAAATAGGTGGTGGGCCAACACAAAACTGAGAACTATTTGAGACTGATTGCTGCTGGGTGCGGGAGAGTATGACTTACATATGACCCCTGGATGGGCTGACTAGACTTCAGTGGACGCATTTACACTGAAGGACATTTGGGTACAAACACCTAAATGAATAGGACTCAGCATGTATGGCCGAGGGCTTAGGGTTCAGTGGGGGATGGGGTGAGACATGGATGGGGGAGGGGGTCTGGGTTTGAGTGGGAAATGTATGAAATTTAAAAGCTCAATAAAAATAGTTTAAAAGAAAAAAGAATTAATCACTTATGTAATACACATACTTTTCTCCTCTTGATTATCTTTTGCCTTATATAAAGTAATTTAGTGAATAAAATTTAATGTCTAAAACAAATAGAGGGCTCGTCGGGGGAGTGGAGAGATGGTTCAGTGGTTACAAGCACTCCCTGCTCTTGCAGAGGGACCTGCGTTCCGGTCTCAGCATCCACATGTCAGCTAATATCCATCCATAGGTCCAGTTTCTGTGGATCTGACACACACTTCTGGCCTCCTTGAGCACCTGGCACACGTGTGGTGTCCTTACATACATGCAGACAAACACTCATAGACATAAAATAAAATAAAAAATAAAGTTATTACTTTTCTTTTTTTCTTTTTTTTATGAATATCCATATATTGCCTGCACATAGGTTAAGTGCACCCGTGTTGTGCTATGCCCGTGGAGGTCAGAAGAAGCTGTCACATCCCCTGGGACTGGAGTTACGGACAGTTGTTAGCTGCCATGTGGTGCTGGGATTCGAACCCGGCTCTTCTGCAAGAACAAGCAACATTCTTAACCACTGAGCCATCTCTCCAGCCCCAGAAAAATAAAGTATTTTCTAAATAGTAGTTCAGTAGGTAAAGATACTTACTACCAAGTCTCAGGACCTGAGCTCAATCCCCAGAACCCACATGGTAGAAGGAAAGAACGGCCTCCCCAAAGCTGTCCTCTGACCTCCACACTCACACAGTGGCACACCACCCACACACTTGTCCACATAAATATATAATATTAAAAAGTTCAGTCTTAGCATGGAATTAAAAACCTACAGCCAGCTAGCAGATAGTAGGTTTCCAGAGTCTTCCCACAGAATTTGAAGCCCATTATTTTCACAGGGTCTGGTCTATACAGGACCTAAAAGACAAGTTGCCTCCTCCTCCTTCCCTCTCCCTCTCTTTCCAGCCCTGGGGACAGTGACTTGCTCCCTGCCTTGTGCCCTTGACTGATGCTGCCTCAGAGGCTTGTGCTTGGCAGTCATGCTCCCCTCTAGGAATGAATGGCTCACCCTTGGTTTCTCTGTTCACACTTTTCCCTTCCCTCTCAGAGCAGACATCATACCCACCAAGGACCGGCAGGACACACCAGTGTACAGAGGCTCCAGTCTCTATTGCCTTGTATTATTTACATACCCCATTCTTACCTTGAGGATGTTTTAGTTCACATTGTATATGTGGCACTGTGTACTTATCACCTGCCCCTATTAAAGGGCAAGTTCTCTTCTTTTTTGGAGCCTTGCTCCTATAAGAATAATTGAGACATAATAAGGGCAGAATAAATATTTGTTAGCCAAACAAATGATCACTGCACGGCACACAGTCAACATGCAAATAAGACAAACACTACTCCAGACGAGTCTTGACTTCTGGCATTCCTGTCAGATTATTTAATCTGGAAACCATGTATCAAAGTACTTTACAAGTTGTTTCTTTGGGTTTAAACCTTTTTTTTTTCTTTCAGTCTTTTTGAGACAGGGTCTCCTTGCAGCCCCAGCTGTCCTGGAACTCACTATGTAGACCAGGCTGGCCTTGAACTCACAGAGATCGGCCTGCCTCTGCCTCCCGAGTGCTGGGGTTAAAGGCGTGTGCCACCACCTCCGGCTCACTTTAGCTGTGGTTTCATGAGGACTTTCCCTTCGAAGAATCCATTAATTTTTGTTCTATGTGTAGAGTTTGAGTGTCTGTTCCATCACTTACTAGTTGTGAAAATGGGCAGGGACTATTTACCTTCTTCAAGCCTTAATTTTCTCTTCTATAAACAATGAGAATGACAGAATTGCCTAGAGAAGTGAGTGCCTGAAACACAGAACCATTCAACAAACATCCGCTACTGTTTTTAATATGCATTGGCCCTTTTTAGTACCAATAATTGATTAACGATAACCATCTTCTGGGGCAGCATGGAAATGCTAGGTCTTCTCTGTAACTTTATTGATGTACTTTTTAAAATTTTGAAATTGATTTTTATTTTTGTGTATATGAATGTTTTGCCTGCATGGATGTAAGTGTATCTGTGTGCACGCTGCCGACAGAGGCCAGAAGAGAGTGTCTGATTCCCTGGAACTGGAGCTAAGGGGCCCTGTTAGTTACCACATGGGTGCTAGCAACTCAACCCAGGTCGTCTCCATGAGCAGCCAGTGCTCTTAACCACTGAGCCATCTCTCCAGCTCTTTACTGATGTTCTTGCCTTCCCTTCTCACCCTAACCACATTACATTACCTCTAGAAATACTCAGTTGTTAGAATTTGGTCTTGTAAACGCAGAGTAAAAAAAAATTGCTATGCTTCATTGCATAATAACAGAAATATGGACATCACTTCAAAGACATTATCAATATATTTGAAGTAGGACAAACATAATTTTGTTATTTCTAGTCAGTCAACTCTCCTAGTTCCTGTAAGAACACATCTAACCCCCTATTTACTGTTTTAAGACTATATATATATATATATAGTTTTAAGACTATATATATATATGCAGGATATTCACCTACACATAAAACAAGACTATCTCATATTCACATTTTGATCTCTACCTCCAGCACTAAAGATCTCCATGTTTATTCATATTTACTTTCTTTCTATTTAAGATAAAATAACAGTACTGAATTTCCAAGCTTGATCCCTTCCCGCCCTTGGCTTAGTGGAGTAAGGAACACAAGATATACTTAAGTTAGGTATATGTGCACATGTGCTCACTTCTCTCAGTCCCGGTGGTCCACTGGATGATTGAGTTGACAACATAAACATGTAAACCCTAAATAAGTCTGTTTTTATTATACATTGGCCTTTTTTGGTACCAATAACTGATTAACTATAACCATCTTCTGGGACAGCACTGGAACGCTAGGTCTTCTTTGTAGCTGTCCTTATGTTCTTTATTGTCTTCTACTTTCTGTCACTCATACTATATGGAGTCCATCACCCCAGTTGTCTGTCTTAGTAGCCACCTGTGCTAGGCTCACTCTGTGGCTGTGATAATACACTATGAGCAAAAAGAACTTACAGGAGGAATGGGTTTGTCTCGATGTACAGATCACAGTTTATTATGAGGGAAGTCAGGGCAGCAACTCACACAGGAGCTTGATGAACCTAAAACCATGAAGGAATGCTGCCTGCGAAAACTGCAGGCTCATGCTTCGTGAGCCCTTTACACTGCCTAGGACCACTTGCCCAGGGAGTGCTGGGCCCTCCTTCATAAATTACCAATAAAGGCAATTCCACAGACATGTCCACAGGCCAATCTGATCTTGGAAGTCCCTCAGTTGAGACTCCCTTTCCTTCTGGTACAGCCAACTGTCCTGAGTAGACATGAGGGCTAACTAGAGCACTGGTAAATAAAGGGCTTTCCTTTCCTTTTGATCCTCTGTCGTAGATTCTCCCACTTCCTTGTTTCCGTCTTGTCTGTATCCAAATTTTACTTCTCCCATAAGATCACACACATACACATACAGAGAGAGAGAGAAAGAGAGAGAGAAGGACAAAGAGAGAGGGAAATAGAGAGAGACAGAGAGACAGAGACAGAGAGACAGAGACAGAGAGTGAGACAGAGGGGGCATAGAGAAGAAACCACACCAAATTACTTAAAATAAGTGATGAAGAGAAAACCTTAAATCAGACAGACAAATTCAAAATCAGAAGCTAGAAGGGTCCTCGTAGTTAAGAACATAGCACTCTTCTAGAGGTCAAGAGTTTGGTTCCCTGTCCCCATGTCAGGTGGCTCACATGTGCTAGGAACTCCAACTCTGAGGGATCCTATGCCTCTGGCTGTCCATGGCACCTAAACACACACACACACACACACACACACACACACTTCTAAAAAATAATATTAAAAATAAATTTTTTAAGACATAAAATCAAATTACATATACTAGGAGCAATGGCATTGATATTGATAACCAGAGATTTGTTGTGAACAAGGAAAACCAGAAGTCAGCAAAGCAAATTTTTACAGTGATTGTAAGGAGGGCCTGGAGAGATGGCTCAGCAGTTAAGAGCACTGACTGCTCTTGCAGAGGACCCGGGTTCAATTCCCAGCACCCACATGGCGGCTACGAACCATCCTTGACCCCAGTTCCAGGGTTTGATGCCCTCTTCTGACCTCCACGGCATTGCACGACACGCGTGCACTCACATACATGCAGGCAATACACACAGACACATAAAATTAAAAAAATAAATAAAATAAAACAAAAAATAAAGTGATTGAAAGGAAAAGTCTGTTTAGTGTTCTACTAGATTCAACTAAAATCATAGTTCGAAGTCAAAGGCAAGGCAGAGACTTTTTCAGAGCAAGAAAGCAGAAAGAGCCCATCGGTACTGGAATGGCAGTATAAGATCAAAGCGTTGTTTGAGGTCTGTCAGGGAAGGTCTAAACTCAGTGCTATGGAGGAAAATCCCTGAGGAGAAAGGGAGGTGATTGCCGTTGGAAGTCTGACTCTGCCGTTGAGTGACGATCACTGCAGAGCATGGCTGTATGAGTAAACCCAGTAGCTGTGTGAGTAAACCCAGGGGCCTTTATCTCATGAAATATCTGTCAATAGCAAGTGATTGTTTAAGGTAACAATCATAACAATGAGTTGCAACATTTTTAGAAAGAAATATCTGTATATAAATAATAAAATTTCAAAATAATGTGCTTATTCATTTTAGGTGATAACAACTGGATAAAGGAAGACCTGGAACCAGGAAAAAGCATTATTTGAAGGGTGCCTGTGAGAATGTGGGCTACATAAGGAAGCACTGCCCCTCCCGTGAGTGGTCACCTTCAACAGGTTGATGGGAATGGGCCTGAGGAAATGAACATAGAGTATGAACTGGTCATTTCTCTGAGAGTTGTGATGACTACTTTTTCTTCTCTCTTGGACAGGAGAACCCTAAATTTTTTAATCTTTGGATGCTAAGACTTACAGCACCCCTGCCCCAGGTTCTCAGGCTTTCTGGCCTGAACTGGGAGTGACACCCCATTGGTTTTAAGATGCCTTTGAACTTGGACTGAGCCACATTATCACTATTCCAGTGACTTCCATCTGTAGACAGCCCCATTGTGGAACTCTCGGTCACCATAACTGCATGAACCAGCTCCTCAAACATACCCCTGTATGTTAACCTATAGATCCTCTTCATTTGATCTCTGGAGAGATCAAACGGGAAAAGATAAATAAAATTCTACAAGAATAATGTGTTCTTTTACTCTCGGGAAGTCATATCACTTCATAGAAGATTTGTAGTAGTTGAAAGGTAGACACTATAAACACTTAAACAAGCACTAATATCACAACAGAGAATTAGAGTTCAAAAGCCAACGCAAGGAATCAGAGTCGTGGAAATACTCAATGCAACCCAAAGATAGGGATGCTGCTAGAATGTAAATACCCAGCGGTCTACACACCCCATGCTGTTACTCAGATGGAATACAAGTGATGTAGACTCTGCTGGTCTACACACTCCACGCCATTACTCAGATGAAATGGAAGTGATCCAAGCCCCCCAGTGGTCTATACACTCCACAGTGTTGCTTACACAAACACCAACTGAAATACATATAATTTGGGATAGTCTAAAAACAAGATCAGATTTTACTGCCAAGAAGAAGCACATTTTAAATATTGAGTATCCCAACAAGGGTTAAAAGTAAAAGATGGAAAAAATATTTATGTTAACATAAATCCAAAGTCAACTGGAATGTGTATAATAATATGAGATAAAATATATTTCTGAGAAAAACTTGATGAAGAAGGTAAACGGTCACATCAAAATGATAAAGGTGTCAAAGTTCAATACATTAAAAAACATAAAGCACTAAAGAGTTGTACACATAATAATAAAGTTCAAAACTCATAAAGCAAAAGCTAATAGATTTGAAAGTGGAAATATTTCCACATTATAATGGAAGGCCCCAATAACCCTTTCTAGATAGGTGACTGAAAACATAGAAAACCAAGAAGGCCATGGAAATGCTGACCAATCAATTAGTTGACCAATTCCCACCAAAATATACCTTTCCAAATCTATTCACAACATTCAAGAAAGTATCTCATTAAAAAAAAAATGCCTAAAGGGAAGCGAATCTCTAAGATGAAATTCTTTTAGCAAAGCCTTCTCCGTTGAACAGAAGTTATTTATTCTTGGTCACTCACCGCATAATATTTTCAAACATTTGCTTAGCACTTTTCCTCAGCAACACTTGTGTAGTTATTGCTTATTCTCTGCTCCGGTCAGCACTGTCCAGGCAGCCCACCCCGTCTGAGCATCTGGCACTTTTCCCATGACTGTGCCGTAGGACTTTGCCTGTTGGAGTCTGCTAGACGGACAGACAGGAAAAGGCTCTGCCTAGTTTCTTTGCCGTTGTAAAGTCATCAGTGAAGTATCAATAT
Source organism: Nannospalax galili (assembly GCF_000622305.1). Lineage (NCBI taxonomy): Eukaryota > Metazoa > Chordata > Mammalia > Rodentia > Spalacidae > Nannospalax > Nannospalax galili. The sequence goes on from NW_008345053.1 coordinate 1,253,802, forward strand.
TACTTGAACTCTCGGCAGCATTTGACTGACACGGTCGAATCTCCTTCCTTGAGATGCATTTTGCTCACGTGGCTGGTGGAACGCCCCCACTACCGTGCTACTCCTGTGTCTCAGTCTTTCTGGTCACAGTGAACGACACCACTGACAGAGTCATGCTGCTGGGTATGACAACCTTGACCCTAGGGCAGAACTTTTGGGATATTTTTAATTCCATTTGTTTCAATCTTTTTGTGCTGTATTACAGTTCTGTGACTTTGCAGTCTAAGTACTGACAGACCCCATGTTACATCTTCAGCACAGTCTCGTGGGTCTATCCGCCCCACTCCATTTCAACTTGCATGTCTAACAAAGCATCCAGGTCTCTCCTGTCCTGCTGTGAACTCAGTCTTTCTTGCTCCCACACTTTCTTCTCACAGTCTCACACTTCTCAGTAATTCCAGCCCTCCAGGCTGTTCAAAGGAAAAGCCCTCGAGTCTCATCTGACTCTGTCCATTTGTCTCTAATGCAGTCAGTCCATTAGCTGCTCCTTTGACCTCCTCAGACTCTGTCCAGATCCCCCACACTTCTTACTTCCACCTCTCCTTCTGCCCGGGCCCCACACCTCAACTTTTGACCTTAATTATTTGCTGCAGCTTCCAAGCTCTCTCCCAGCTCTCCTCAGCCTGCTCTTAGCACAGCCACTAAAGTGATCTTGCTTCTTAGAGAGAGTCTTCACCTTTACTCAAAGTAAAAGCAAATATCCTAAAGGCTTATGGGACCTCTTGGGATGCAGCACCGCACTGCAAACCCATTACCTCTACTCCCCCCTTTCCTTTCCCTCAGACCCACATCCTTACTAGACTTCAAACATGTCAAGCAAAATGCTTTGTCCCTGCTCTTTCCTCTGCTCTGCTCACTCTTCTCCCCACGATCCATTTGGCTGTACCAAGTTTGAATCACACGTGCTACAGGAATGCCTCCCGGTCTTCCTATAAGGTGAAATTTCTGCTGCTATTTCCACCTCCTGTAGAGGCCAGAAGAGGGCGTCAGACCCCCTTGAAGTTATAGGCAGTCATGAGCAGCCCCAAATGGGTGCTGGAACCCAAACTCCGGTCCTCCGCAAAAGCGGCATATATTCTTAACTCTGAGCCATTTCACCAGCTCCAAGAACTATTTATTGATATGGAAAGCAATACTCAGGAAACTGGGACAAAGTCAAGACGAGAAATGGGGCAGTGAAAACAAAGGACGAACACAACACACAATTATTCTCTGTCCAGGTCTTCCAGTCTGATTTAGGGAAAGGAAAATTGCTTTGAACAGCTTATGCTGTACTTTATTTTAGCACAGGCATTGACTTTTCTCGTTCATTTCTCAAACTCCCTCCCGCCCACGTTCCTTATGTCTGTAAATCACAATGACCCAGCCCTTAGTTGGCTGCTCTCAGCTGTGCTGACCCCTCTTCTAATCTTATTTTGCTTATTTTGCTCAGGCTCTAGCAGCCTGAGAAGACATTCCGAATTTCATCTCTGTTAAGCAAGTCAAAAACAATGCACTAGTCTCTTCCAAAAGAGACTGCATTTTGTTTCCAGGAATAAAAAAGAATTTGGATGTTAGTGGAAACATAACCTGTTCCTTTCTAACTTTTTATTTTTTTATGTGTATGAGTGTATTGCCCGCACGTATATGTGAGTGCACCCGTGCCGTGCAATGCTGCGGAGGTCAGGAGAGGACTTCAGATTCCCCTGGAACTGCTGGAACTGGAGTTAAGGATGTTTTATAGGTGCCATGTGGGTGCTGGGACTCGAACCCGGGTCCTCTGCAAGAGCAATTAGCGCTCTTAACCGCTGAGCCATCTCTCCAGCCCCCCTTTTTAACTTTTATAAATAAAAGGTTTATAGTTTCTGTCTTCTTTCCCCTTGATGGATGTGCATTTGCAGCTTTCTGCACGCTGAAGTAGCAGGAATCATTTCTGTATTTCCTAAGAGTCCAGTCACTGCTGTCCCTTGGGGGCAGTGATTGTGAGAGTTGACTTCCTTTTTCTTCGTTTTTCATTTCATTGACTTTAATGCAGTGGGAGTTTCATGACTGGACATGACTGGGCACCGATCGGTTGGATGTGCTGAGTGAGGTAATACCATTATTGTTCTTGGTACTATTTTTTAATTTGTAATAAATTTTCTAATTGAAATAATAATAATTTTACATTAGTGAAGTCAGATTAGGAATATTTCTAAATAGTTTTCCTCCCTTCACTAAAGTCAGTTGAGTATTTTGATATAATGCAATGGGTGAGGAATTCACCTGGGCCCCTTCACTGTGGCTTTCAGAGACTTACAATATGAATATAAGGCCTATTCCCCTTGTGCTAGGTATATTGAGTGAAGACATCCTGGTTTTTTTGAGTAATACACAGTCACTGAAATTTCGAAAATCCGTTACTGGCTACTTCATGACAGTTTAAAGTGGTTGACTAAGCACACGCAAACGTCAGCACGAAATCACCAGTCATTTGAAGTCGCACACCTTTCCTGGGGGAGCTAATGATCCAGCAGAATGAACAGAGGTACGACTGGGACCACCTTGCACATATTCATAGACCACTGATGTGGGTCATGGGGATGAAAGCTAATCTCCGTATGAGCAGTCCTGGAACTGGCTGCCTTTGACCTCTATGGAGACAGTATGTAGCTTCTTTCTGCTGAGTGTGGAGTTAGAGACAAAACCAATGAAGTTTAAGAAGACAACGAAAGCAGAAACAGTTTGTTGAGTTTCGTTTTAATTTGTTTTGTTTTTTTCTGCTAGCGTGGTGTGACCATTAGTTTTCACTGTCACCTTGGTAGAACCTATAATTGCTTAAGAAGATAGTCTCAATGACAGATCGCCTAGATCTGGGTGACCTGTGGACATGACTGTGCGGGATTGTCTTCACTACGTTAACTGGTGTGGGAAGACGTGGCCTGCTGTGGGTGGTTCCATTCTCTAAGTGTTGGTCCTGGACTGATTAAGAGTAGAGAATGCAAACTGAGCACTAAGCATGCATATATTCCTCTCTCCTGTATACTGTAGATGTGAAGTGACTAGCTGCTTCAGGTTCCTGACTTTACCTCCCCTTTGTGGTGAAAGGTATTCTCTATCACAGCAACAAAAAAGGAAAGTAGGACACCCAGGGATCAAAATGTATATTCTCATCAGAAGCTAGGGAGATCATGCATGCCAGCCACCTTTGACTGGAATCATGTACATTGTTTCTCAGCCAATATAGTCTGATATAGAAATCTGAACGAGGTTTAGCTGTGTCAAGGAAAGACTGTGATTAGATGCCTAAGGGAGACAGAAACAGACTGTAGTGATAAGAAATAAGCAGGCTACAGCGAGCCCAGACTGCTCCCTTTTTGTTACTGGGTTTTCTCCTAATCAGTTTGAGAAGAACATCTTTACGGGTGGGGGAGACACCTCAGAAATAATGACTCAGCACAAAGAGACTTCTTCTTAAATATTTTTTTTGAAAATTTGATACATGAATATTGTATTTGCATTATTTCTACCTCTCACAATTCCACTCCAACTCCTCCCTACCCCCCACAGTTCCTTGTTCTATTTTGATTATTATTGTTACACACACACACACATATATATGCACGTGTGTGTGTGTGTGTGTGTGTGCACTGAGTCTATTTAGTGGTGCTCCTGTGTACCTGTGTTTAGGGATGCCCACTTGGGCTGGAACTAGATAACCTCTCAAGGAATAAGGCCTTGTAGAAAACAGATTCTTCCTCCCTCAGCATCTATTGATTGCCTATAGTTTTTCATCTACAGGTGGGATCCTGTGAAATTTCTCCCATCCACCATGGAATGTCAAACAGGTTTTGTAATTATGCAGATTTTGTTAGACCATCTTACTGTGGGCATTTCATTGGTGTAATGATATCCCTATCACATGTAGAATGCATTAACTGCCAACAAGTAACTTGTCCCTCTGGGTCTTACAATCTTTCTGCCCTCTCTTCCAAGATGTCCCCTGAGCCTTAGGTGTAGAAGTTGCATTGTAGACTATCACTTAGGGCTGGGAACCTCACAATAATTTGTTCTCCATATTTTGACCAGTTGTGGAACTTTGTCTCCATCTGTTATGAAAACATCTTTGATGGGTGATGAGAGGTACACTTGTCTGTAAATATGAAGATATATTTTGGATATATTAAGAAATTTCATTGTTCTAGGATAGTGACAGAAATATGTTCTTCTATAGGGTCTATGACCTCTCCAGCCACAGGTATTTGTCTAAGTTTACAGTACCATGTGTGAATTTCTTCCTATTGAGTGGGCCTTAAGTTCAATTAGAAAGCTATTTATCACCATTAAGATAAAAATCAGACTATTGCACTAATAGAGATAATTTGCTAGGTGGTACATAATTATGATTCGCAGGCTTTATAGCTGGGTGGGACCATTGACTTGCTTCCTCCGTTTGCACAGTATCGCCTGAGACCATGAGAGCTAGTCTTCAAGGCAGAGGCTTCTAGGTCAGTTCCAGATCAATAGCTCCAAGTCTAGTGCCTGAAGTACACAGTGGCTTCAGCAATAGGGATGTACCTTCAAGCTCTGGGAGGCAATCAAGGACTGTGGCAACAGCCTGTATTATCCTGGCAGTTTCTTAGACCAACAATTCAAAGGCAGCTTTCTCTGGCCTGGTTCTGTGATTTTGTTGTTGTTGTTATATAGCCTTAAACTATATATATATATATATATATATAGTTTATATATGGTTTACTTTCTCCTGCTCTGATGAAATACCTGACCCTAACAATATATATATATATTCCTCCCCTGTGTAGCCCTCTCTCCTCCGTTCTCATTTAAAGTGCCCCCCATTTTCCCCAAAGGGACTTCTGATCTTTCTAGTCACAAGAACTCCTTCTATTCAGAGTTACAGTGTGTGCTCCTTGAGCTCAGATTTTTCTCCCTGAGTATTTCTTATCTACATTGCCTCTCGGGAAACGATTTCCCTTCTCCTCCTGCTTGTGGGCAATTTCAGTCCATGGGAAACCAGGCTGCGGGAAGGGTAGGGCCATCGGTGGGGTATCACTGGCACTCTTGCTCCTCACCATCCTAGCATCTCCTCGGAGTGTGGCTCACACTGGTAGGCTCTCCATCACTCTAGGACCTCCTTTGTCACCACTCCACATCAGACGGCTGTCCTCTAAGTCTGCCTGTCTCCCACAGCTCCTGTGCGCAGGTTAACACAACCCCTTTGTCCATTCCAGGTCCGTGTGGCGATAGCTTCACACTGTAGCTGAACTTAGAGTCACCTTACTGTCTCTCCTTGCCCAGCCAGATCATCCAGCATCTGCATAATCAATTCCTGGTACTTTAAAAAATATTTGTAAGTCCAATAATATTTCCACGTTACACCTCTTTATCCTCCATCTTGGCTCATTTTGTTAGGCTGCAGAGTCCTAAGTAGACTACTGTTTCCTCAATAAAGAAAATTATAGCCCTGGTGCTCTGTCATCTTTCCTTCTTTCTCTTTCTAACTTTGTCTTTAAAGTGTCCTCCTCCATATTTTATAATATTGTTGTCTGACAGAGGATCTGGAAATGGCTATGAACTTGAAGGTGCTCTGGCCTGGACAGAGAACCAAGTCTTGCAGGTGTCATTAATCAGACCTGTCTGAATTACCATAACCATCATTCTTAAATTTTAATCCAACTTATCAGGACTTCTCCCTCAGAAGAACCATTCTTTTGTATTGCATAACTGTTATTCTGTTACATAAAGAATGCGGACCACTGCAGGTGCTATCCATCAATTCTTGCACCCTCTCTGATGTACCAGGTGAGCTGTCCCTGAGACCCCAGTTATGCTACCTTGATACCTAGTCTGCATCCTTTGTAAATTATTTTTACATCTTTGTATTTATCATATGTGTGTACCACAGCACTTGTGTGAAGATCAACAGCTCAGGGAATGTGCTGGATTGAATTTTCTCCTTCCACTGTGTGGGTTCTAGGATCTAATGGAGGTTGATAAGGTTGGCAGCAAGCCCCTTCATGCATTCAGCCATCTCACCAGCCCCAATTTCTCCAACTTTTGCAAGCTGTGCCCATCTCTCTTTTTAAGGCTCTTTACCTTCTCCTGTTTATTCTTGCCTTCCAGATGGAGTCACTTCATCTTTGTATAAGGCGTCTACACACATCTTTGTATAAGGTGCCTACACACATCTTTGTATAAGGCGTCTACACACATCTTTGTATAAGGCTTCTACACACATCTTTGTATAAAGTGTCTACACACATCTTTGTATAAGGTGTCTACACTAACAGCTGGAGTCACTTCATCTTTGTATAAGGCGTCTACACACATCTTTGTATAAGGTGTCTACACACATCTTTGTATAAGGTGTCTACAGTAACAGCTGGAGTCACTTCATCTTTGTATAAGGCGTCTACACACATCTTTGTATAAGGCATCTACACACATCTTTGTATAAGGCGTCTACACACATCTTTATATAAGGTGTCTACACACATCTTTGTATAAGGTGTCTACAGTAACAGCTGGAGTCACTTCATCTTTGTATAAGGTGTCTACAATAACAGCTGGAGTCATTTCATCTTTGTATAAGGCGTCTACACACATCTTTGTATAAGGTGTCTACACACATCTTTGTATAAGGTGTCTACAATAACAGCTGGAGTCACTTCATCTTT
>NW_008345053.1:1260653-1268238 GCF_000622305.1 Nannospalax galili
CTTCATCTTTGTGTAAGGCGTCTACGTTCTGCTGTCATGTCTCCCTCTTGCTTTCTTTCCTTTCACATCCAAACGTTGTAGAAGATTAAGATTGCCCTTGCTAACTTGCTGCTGCCTTCGCCTTTAGAAGCTGGCTCCTGGTCCATAACAGCTGCTGTCACTTCATCTTTGTATAAGGCGTCTACGTTCTGCTGTCATGTCTCCCTCTTGCTTTCTTTCCTTTACATCCAAACGTTGTAGAAGATTAAGACTGCCCTTGCTAACTTGCTGCTGCCTTCGCCTTTAGAAGCTGGCTCCTGGTCCCTCTCTCCACTATGTTCAGTCATCCTGTGATCTCTGGTCACCCTGCTTGAGGTTCATTGTAAATCTTCCACTCATGCTGTATCAAACACTGTCTATTAGACATCTGCTTTTTCTTCTTTTAATCTCATGACAAAACGTGGCCTGCTTTCCAGACTCCATTTCCCATCTCCTTCCTTTTTATACTTTCAATGTTGCTGACTGCTTTCTTCTGTTGTCGTTTTCAAAGATTTATTTATTTACTGTCCTATACCTCTTAAGGATTTGCTTTTATTTCTATTTATGTGTGCCTGTGGGGGGGGAGAGAGAGAGAGAGAGAGAGAGAGAGAGAGAGAGAGAAAACAAATATGTCACGTGAGTGCAGTGCCCACAGAGGCCAGAGGAGGGCATCTGATCCCCTGGTGCTAGAGTTACAGGCGGCTGTAAACTGCCTGGCCTGGATGCTGGAAAACTTGGGTCATATGCAACAGCAGCAAGCTCTTGACCACTGTGCAGTCCTCAGGCGCCCTATGCAGTATCTACTTCATGTCCAGAGTTATAAAGTTAGGTTAAACCCACAATGTCCTGGCTGCTATGGTTTAACCAGAGTGTAGCCCATGGGCTCATGTGTTTGAGCCCTCACTTCCCTGCTGGTGGTGCTATTTTTTTGTGACTGTGGTGCTTTCAAGAGGTGGGACCTCACTGAAGGAAGTGGATCACTGAGGCTGGGACTTGAGTTTTTAACCAGGCTCCAATTCCTGTCCCCTGTTTCCAGTGTAGTGGAGATGTGAGGAGGGAAGGAGGCGGAGTCCTACCTCCACACTTTCATCACCACAGACATTTACAACCGTGATTTCCCAGGCACAATGGGCTGTGTCCCTCGTACTTTAAGGCAAGTCTTTTTATTTTGTTAAACTTTTATTTATCATTTTTATTTTACGTATATGAGTATACATATGTACGTAAGTGTATGTAAGTGTACCCGAGTCATGCAATGCCCGGTGAGGTCAGAAGAGGGCATTGGATCCTCTGAACTGGTGTTATGGATGGTTGTTAGCTGCCATGTGAGTGCTGGTAACTGAACCTGGATCCTCTGCAAGAGCACCCAGTGCTCTTAACTGCTGAGCCATCTCTCCAGCACCTAACACAAAATCCTTTAGGTTGCTGCTCATCAGATGTTTGACCAAAGAAATGAAAACAATTAGTCACCCTCTAGGGAACTAAGGAAAATGCATGCAGACAGATGTATGTCAACAGCTTAGGAGATGCCACAGCCATGTTTTCTCTAGTCAAAATGAGGTAAATAACGAACTAGAGTTGTAACAAGGGGGGTTTAACTCCCATAAGCCATAACTAAAATACTTTCACATAACTTTTCTTTTTTAATGAGGCATGCATTAACAGTATTATTGGGCAGAACCCAGTTAAGGAAATCACAGATGATAACAGTGTCTCAAAAGGAACCCTGAATATAGCTGCACTGGGATCATTAATGGGAGCTGGAGCTCATTCATTGAAGTGTCTGCTGTGTGTGCCTGAGGACCAGAGTTCAGATCCCACACTGCTGTAAAAAAAAAAAAAAAAAATCTCAGTAGAGTTGCTCAAATCTGTATCCATAGCACAGGGCGCAGACACAGTTGGGTCCGCAGAGCACACCCTAATCAGTCAGTGAGTGCTGGGTACAGTGGGTTATCCCATTCAGAAAGATGAGGTAGAGCACAATCCAGGAAGACAGCCTACTCTGACTTCTGCTCCCTACATGCAGGTGTGCGCAGCCGCAGGCGAATGCACACTAGAAGCATAAACAATGCGATCATGTACTAGATGCTTTGGTAACCGGATTGGGCAAGAATAACAGTCCCCTGTGATCTTGGGAATTAAGACTGGCAATTTTTAGTAACAAAGGAGGAGCCTGAGGCCAGGAGAAATGTGGAGAAGCGCTGAGATGGGATTTGAACATTTTCAGGACTTCAGGAACGTTCCAGGTGCCTGCAGTGAAGGAATAAACACTCCAGACAATGGAAAGATTAAATAAAAGCACTGTTCTGGGCCATTAATTGAAAAAAGAAAAGAAATGTAAAGTTTGTTCCTTTAATGAAAGAAGCTGAAATATGTGTAACTCCCCCATCTCATCAAAAATCTCTGGGAAAATAAAACCATTCCTTTCCTTTATAAACAACTTCATTACCTTTCACAGATGAGAACTCTAGTTTCAAGGGATAATTGAATGTGTCTGATTATGGCCACAGACCCAGCTTTGTTTTTCTTAAAGGTGTGATTAGCAGTAAGGAAATGAGGGAATAAAATTGAATTTTAGCTGGGATACGAAAAGTTCAGCCATAAAAATGTGGAGTCCTGTCCAGCTTCCAGCTGGAGAGGAAGCTTTACAAAGTCCTGAAATGTTCTTTTAGGCTGATATTTATGACATCTTGGAAAAATCCAAAATATGAATACAATATTGTTATTACTAAAATATTTAGTTTTTTCTTCTTTTTTTGGTGCTGGGGACCAAACCTAGGGCATTGCACACAGTAGCAAGCACTCTACTACAGAGCCACACCTCTAACCCTCCTTCCGTGGTTAGACATGGGGGCTAAACTGCCCAGGCTGATCATGAACTTTCTCTGTTACCCAGGCAGTTGGGACTTCATAATCCTCCTGCTTCACTGAAACAACTAGCTAGGAATGCAGACCCGACTATCAGACCAGCTAAAAATTTTGAAGTTTTCGAAGCTGGAGCAAACTTATGAAAACATTAAAGAAATTTTATTTACATTAATGCAGAACTACAATTTTAATAACATCCTTATTTTATTCATTCCAGACACATACCAAGTGAAGATGTACCTGAAAATAAAAACCAACCCATTTCAAACTGTTCAAATATCTTTTAAAAAGGACACTATAATATTAAATTTCTTCTTATGAGAAAGCACATTACACATATTTCAAGAAAACATCAGATGAAATTGTTTTATTTCTTATAGCGTATACAAATGATTTTTGATACTCATCACTGACAATGGAGTTCAAAAAGTACATAGTTGACCCTGTAAATTTTTGCAATATTTTAAATGCATATATTAAAAGTTTGTATTATGCTATGACTTCTAAATAAATATTATTCATTTAGCCAGAGACTCTAAGAATAATACACTAAAATATAGGCATTTTAGTCTAAAATTCCTACGCAAAAAAGAGGACTCGCTCTCCTCTGAAAATCTGACTGTTCTGTTACCAAAGTGCAGGTCATTTCTCTCAGATCCCTTGGGGAGAATCTCTCTGCCGAGCAGCTGTCCTTATTTCTGGCTTCATTCCTCAGTGTCACAGATTGGGTGGGTCAAGCTATCACATCCCACCCATCACTTCAAAAACCTCTCTTCTCCTCGAGCACAAGGATTCAAAATGGAGAACGACGTCTTGGAATGTGGCCCTTCCCTGTTGACCTTTCCACAGGTCCCATCCCCAACAAACACATGTGTGAAGAGGAAATTTAAAAAGGAATGATTTGGGGGCCAGTCAGTGAGATGGCGGAACTGGTAACAACACCTGCTGCCAAGCCTGACGACCTGAGTTCCATCCCCCAGAATCTGCATGTTGGAAAGAGAGAACTGACTCCCACAAGTTGTCCTCTGACATCTATACATGTACTCTGGCATACATATGCATGTGCACATTTGTGTATACATACACACACTAAATAAAAATATAATTCTTTTTTAAATAATGAAGAGTTGATTGGATACCCATCCAGTGGAAGAAGGGGTCATCTTGGAGGAGAGGCTATCAACCTCCCTAGGATTCCTTCTTCCCTAAATTCTACCCCTAGACTTCCCCATTTTTTTCAGGAATACAACATGCTCTGTAACTATGACATCATGGAACCCTACTTGTCCTCAGAGATAACCCAGGTGTCTAGTGACATTGCATAGTGAAGGTGAGGGACTTCTAGAAATCTCACTTACGGGAAGAAGATTCCATTCAAAAGTGTCTTTGCTGTCTTTCCCTTATCTACCTAAAACTCAGTACAACACTGGAGCTGAATGTGAGGTCACAAGCAGAAGATGTAAGGTCACAAGCAGAGGGACAGTTATCTGAGGCTAGCCCCCAAGCTAGCCTTAGTGCAGCCACAGCAGGCCTGGGCAGGCTCTCTTTGAACAACTTGCTAAACAAAAACATCAAAGATAATTCAGTGACAAAGAAAAATGGCATTATGAAGTTTTGAGGAAAATGGATAGAACCGGAAATGTTACACTGAATGATGTAACCCAGACATAGAAAGACAAATACCACATGTTCTCTCTGATGTGCGGATCCTAGTTCTGAATTGTTAGATGTGAGTAGAAAACCTGAAGTAACCACAGACACAGGGAAGTAGAAAGGGACTATGGAGCAGGGAAGGAGAAAGAGCTCTAGAAAGGATAGCAGGACACAGGCACTAGCTAGAGGAAATGAAAAAACTGGGGAGGAGCTAAGGAGGAGAGAGGGACTTGTACTACAGAGGGAGAGGCAGGGAGGAGAGAGAAACAATACTGAAGATGCCTGACAAAGGGAACTGTATTATTTTACAAGTTTACTTAAAATACATAGAATGTGTGTGTGCGTGTGTGTGCCTGTGTGTAGCTGAAAGCTTTTGGAAAAAGAACCCAGTGTAAACACGAGAAACTTTCCTGAAATTTTGGTCAGGGTAGTCAAAGGGCCTCCAAAACAATATAAGCTATTGCTATAGTTGGTGTTTGGCTCCCAGAACTTGAAGGTAAAGACCCTATTGCTGAAAACATCATACATTTTGGACACGGGACTTGAAGAAGTTGAATGGGTACTGACCTCGGAGCTGGTCCTCCCTGAAGACCAGTGCTCACATTACCGGAAGGCGCCATGCAAGTTGGCAAGGGAGAAAAGCAACCAATAATCCTGCCTAACTGTAAAGCCTAATGAACCACAATGACCAGTCCAGCAGAACATCCCCACTGGCTCATTCGTGGCACTTTTATCCTGGGGTAATCAACAGCTATCTTACTGGACTTAAGACCCACTCAATAGGAGGGAATTCATGCCTGGTACTGTAAAGTTAGCCAAGGGCTTATGGCTGAAGAAGTCATAGGCCCTAGAAGAGAGCCTACTTCCTTTTCTCCCCTAAAAAATTTCTTGCTATATTATAAATATGTATATCCTCAGATAAATGTAGCTCTCAACACTCATCCAGGAAGCATCTGTTTGAAAAGGATGGAGACTATCACAGCTGGTCAAACGCAAACAGAGAATAAATAAGGATGGAGTACCCAGGCCCATCTGCAGTGCAACCCCTACACCTCAGGCCCAGAGAGCATCATGGAAGAGGGGGCAGAAAGATAGTAAGAGCCAGAGAACCAGGACACCTACTGCTGGATAATGTCTTTTAGATGTGAAAGGGAAGCTGTGCCCAGGACATCTCGACAATCGGCTGCCCAGACAGGTCCTGTGTAATGATACCAATTGACATGCCAAGGTGGATGGGGGACATTTCACAAGATCCCACTTCTAAATGAAGAACTAGGGAATCACCAGTTGCTGAGAAAGGGAGAATCAGTTTTAAGAGATGAGCTCCCTGATGGATTGCCGAGTCCCAAGTGGTCAGCACTAAACATATATATACACAAGTACGATTAAACAGACTCAGTGGATCATACTTACATGCATATATATATATATATACATGCATGTATGTATGTAGAAATAATAAAGAAGAGGTCATGAAACTGAGAGGACCTAGGAAGAGTTGGAGGAGGGAGTAAAGACTGTGTAAATTATGTAAATAAAGTACTCATGTATGAAATCCCCCAAAAATTAAAAATACAAAATATAGTGTGGTTAACTTTATACACCTCTGTGTGAAGAAACACATGAATGTGTGCATGTGTGTACGGAGACCAGATGTCAACATCAGGTGGCCTCTTTAAGAGTTCTCCATCTTCTCTCCTGAGACATGGTCTCTCACTGAACCAGATGCTAGCTGATTAGCTAAACTAGCTGTCCTGTGAATTCCAGGGGCCTGCCTGTCTCTGAGCCCCTACAGCTGCCTCAGTGCTAAGATTGTAAATACTTGTAACCATGTCTAGCTTGCTACATGTGCACCTGGGATCAAATCTGGGGCCCTCATGCCCTGCAGCTTCTACCCTGTCCACTGAGCTGTCTCCCCAGCCCCCTAAACAGTTTTTAGAAATGAATTTTAGTTTTTGTTCCTTGTAGCTGAATTCGATCCTCATTGTGAGGATTCCAGTCTATTTTGGCAAATTTTATACAATTACAAGTACTCATTTTGAGCCTAGTGAGTATAAACATTTTGACTTATAATAGGATGGAAAGGCTAAACTTTACCACTCTTCTAAGCTTTTACTCTAATGGACACACGGATAACAGTACAGTTATCGGGACTATAGCCACAAGTCTTACGGAAAATTAGAAAGCTGATTTTTAATGGTTGCTGCTTATTGTTTTGCTTTTCTGTATATTTTTATTGCACGTTTGTGAACTTCATAAGAAACATCTTACTCATCTTTATACCCCCTCTCCCACCCACACTCTTCCATAGTCCCCCACCTCCCAGATTTCATGCATTCTGTCATTTTATTAAGGCCTAGCAAGTCAAGTTAGTGTCTCCAGATGTCCCTTAGTGCAAGTTCATCCACTGATGTCTAGTCAGCCTATCTAGAGTCCCTTTCTTAAAGAAGATCAGCTCTCCTCACCCAGCAGTAACCAGCTACCAATAGTTCTTTGGCTAAGATTAGGGCCTGATGCCCATTTTCCCAGTTCTATGCTAGTTTTTTTCTGAGTTTTCTTAGGTCTTGTACATGCTATACCATAGCTGTAAGTTCATATGAGCAAGGTCCCATGAGCCTCTAAGGCTTTGTTTTCATATGGCCATGCACCTCCTCCTCTGGCTCTTAGTAAATTACATGTATAGATTTTTACCATAAATTACTCTAAAATAATGATGCATTTGAGCATTCAAATGCAATTTAAATAAAGGCAGTGTGAGACAAGACTATCAGAACTTTAAGTTCTGAAAACCTAGTACTTGATCTGACATCATTTGAATGTGACATGTAAGGAGGAGAAGCTGTTCAAGAGCAGGATATGGCTCACAGAGGAACATTGATGTAGAATCTCTGAAACAGTTTTCAGTTCTGTATCCATTATGATCACAATAGAGGATAGAAATAGATGATAGATAGATGATTGATTGATAGGTAAGTAGGTAAATAGATGATGGATGATTTAGATAGATGATAGATAGATAGATGATAGATAGATAGATAGATAGATA
>NW_008345053.1:1268572-1268662 GCF_000622305.1 Nannospalax galili
AGATGATTGAGTAAGTAGGTAAATAGATGATAGATGATTTAGATAGATGATAGATAGATGATAGATAGATGATAGATAGGTAGATAGATA
>NW_008345053.1:1268709-1273501 GCF_000622305.1 Nannospalax galili
GATAGATGATAAATAGTTAGATAGATAGATAGATAGATAGATGATAGATAGAGATAGATAGATGATAGATAGACAGATAGATAATAGATGATAGAGAGATACATAGATAGATGATAGATGATAGAAGATGATAGATTAGATAGATAGATAGATAGATGATAGATGATAGATAGATAGATAGATAGATAGATAGATAGATAGATGATAGATAGATGATAGCTACATAAACACACAATGCTATCATTCTGGTACAAATTAAGTCTTCATGATAGTGAAGAGTTTCCAGCATCAATTTCCATCTCATCTTGGCCTCTCAACTTTTCCTCGGCTCTATAATCAGATCAATGGATGAAATACTGGACCACATATTTGAGATCCATTCTCAGTCATTCCAGTGCCCCAAGAAGAGTAGGAACGGTATGAGCACGCTGTGTGCCTACTTTGCACACAAGCACAAAATGCCTGTAAGAGGAATCAAATGCAAGAATTTCCTGTTGGAGAATGCACAGCAATTACACCAGCCTTATCTTTAAGTATCTAAGGGTCTGAGTGTTGCATTATTTTGATGAGCACACATTTACATGCTGCCTGGTAACTACTCTGAGCTTTAGCTTGTAGGCTGCTGACTGACGCTGAGACTGTCATATAGATTCTTCATTCTCTCATCACCTGATGCCAGGGACCTTTGATGTTCTTGGGTTATGCACTCTATTCATTACATTTCCTCTGTGTAGTAACTGAGTAGTGGAAACCAAATACAGTACATGATGAAAAGTAAGTTAAAAGCTTAGCAACTCATTAAAGGCAGGAGTTTCTTCTTCTTGACCTCCTAAGCCAACTGTGGACTTAGATGTGAGATCAAAAACTAGAAAACATGTGTAAGATGTAAACATGTTCATGTTTCTTAATTTGCTTCATAACTGTTTATAAACACTCCCTGACATTAAACTTTAATTTGAAATCTTTAGGAGTGCACTATAAATATCATTTATGAAAAAATCAAGAGATTGATACCTATCAGTGGGATTTTATTCACTCAAATGGCTGCCAAACTGTGGTGGATGAATGGTATACTAACAGTACTTAAATGGTGAATATATGGTTAGATTGTTATTTTATTACCTCTAAACCCTTTCAGAGAAACAAAACATAGAAGAAAAAGAAATTTGCTTACAAACCATTCAGTCCAGGAATTCTGTTCAAATTTAAAATCAAACTTTGTAGGCTGAAGAGATAGATAACTATGTCTGCAGTGAAATCATGAGAATTTGAGTTCTATTACCAGAATCTGTGTAAAAACATCTTGTATGTTGGTGTGTCTTTGTAATCCCAGATCTTGGAAGGCAGAGACAAACAGACCCTTAGCGCTCACTGGCAGTCAGCCCAGCTGAATCTGAGAGTTCCAGGCCTATGAGAGGGATCCTGTCTCAAAGTCCAGATAGGGGAGAGGATAAAAGAACAGATGGTACTTGCCTTTAACCACAAAAGAGGCAAAGAGAGGCAGATGTCTGTGAGTTCAAGGCCAGACTGGGATTGTGTTGCAGTCCAGCTAGAGCTACACAGTGAGACACTGTCTCAAAAAAACAGGTGGATGTGCCTGAGTAATAACACCCAAGATTGGCCTCTGGTATGCACATGGCCGTATATGCACTTGAACACAAAAACAGCAAACTTTAACAATATTAAACCTGCTTAAATCAAAACTGTTGTAAACTAATATTGTTGAATTCCTGTTTCAGATGACAAGACTGTGACGTATCATCATTGAACACGGTTAAAAAGCACACAAATACATATAAGCAGAGCTCATATATCCCTGTAAGCTAAACCACATATTGATTTTAGGTTTTGTTCACCATGAGTCAAACAAGGCAAGTGAAATTAAACTGACTTCTATTAAATCAGTATACATGTGCTTGGACCTTAGGCAATAAGATATTTACTGAATTTATACAGTTGCTAAGTAACAGATGAATGGCAATTCCCACCCACCTCCACAGCTTTCAACAATGGAAAAATGCCAATAGTTTAAAAACAAAAAGTCCTTAATATTGTAGGGTACTTAACTTTTGACTTTTTAAAAATGATTTATTTATATTTATATGTGTGTTATGTATGCATGTGTAAGTGGAGGCCCATGGAGGCCAGAAGCGGGTGTCTGATCCCTAGAAGCTGAAGTTATAGATGGTTGTAACCCTCCTGATATGGGTGCTGGGAATCAAACTCAGGTCCTATGGAAGAGCAGAAAGTTCTTCTAACTGCTGAGACATCTCTTTAGCCTCAACCCTTTGACTTTCTAATTGTATTAGGATTGAAAAATTAATTTTCCTACCATGGAAATATCTCTTTTTCTAGTTCTTCTCATTAAAATAATTTTTGAGAATTTAATACATGATTGTTGTGTTCACGTCATTTCTCCCCCTCCCAACTCTTCCCATGTTCATATCACCCTCACTCCCTCTCAATTTTTGTGACCTGTTCTTTGATTATCGCTGTTACACACATGCACGCACGCACGCATGTGCGAGCACGCGCACATCATGGAGTTCATATTTCCGTATGTATTAGGGCTGACCCCTGAGCACTCGGGATTGGATAGCCTATCAGGGAAGAAAACTGATTCTCCCTCAGAAGTCATTGATTACCTGCAGTTCTTCATCTAGAGGTGAAACCTTGACATTTCCCATCCTCGCTGGCATGTCAAATGCTTTAGGCAGTGCTGAGGTTTCGTGGGTGGGAAGTCGGGAAGACACTGTGTAGTTGCAGGCTATTTGGTCCTCCGACTCTTTTACGCTTCCCACCGGCAGCAACCAGGAAAGTAGGGCGGGATTATGGGGGGAAGGGAGGAAAGACCTCTAGAGAGGAGGCTAATAGGACACAGGTACTTGCCAAGTGGGGAAAGGGAGAAATGCAAAGAGCCTTTAACTGGGGAGGGCGAAGAGAAGGTAACACAGAGGAAGAGAGAGGGAGAGAAAGTGGAAATAACAGCGAGGATGCCTGGCAAAGAAAGGGGAAATACGTTATTTTATAAGCTTACTTAAAAATACATACATAGTGTGTGTGTGTGTGTGTGTGTGTGTGTGTGTACACGTGTATAGCCGAAAGCTATCTGAACAATACTCAGTGCTTTTCACTCTCAATTTCTGTTTCTCTTACATTACTGCTTAGGAACATCAAGTAAGTTTTTCTCTCTTTTGTTTTAACTGTTGTGTTATGTAAGATAAATGGGGCTTTTCATGTATAAATAGAAGACAAAAGTTGCGGGTGGAGGGTGGTGAGCGATACAGATAGGAGGAGGTCTGAATATAATTAAAGGTCACTGTACGAAATTCTTGAATGAATAAAATTTCACTCAAAACAAAAAACCAGTGCTAGGGAGGCAGAGGCAGGAGGATCTCTGTGCGATCAAGGCCACCCTGGTCTGCATAGCAAGTTCCAGGCCAGTTGGGGCTGCAGAGAGACCCTGTAAAAAAATGAAATTAAAAATAAATAAGTAAATAAATAACCCAGTGCCAGGCTTAGGAAACATCCCTTCCAGTTGTTGGTCAGGTGCATCCATGTCATGCAATGCCTGTGGTGGTGAGAAGAACTGGTTCCCCTGGAACTGGAGTTATAGGTGGTTGTTAACCACCATGTGGGTGCTGGGAATCGAACCCGGGTCCTCTGCAAGAGCAGTCAGTGCTCTTAACCACTGAGCCATCTCTCCAGCCACCAAAGAAGCTTCTTTTTGCAATAGATGAAGACTATTACAAAGTTCCACAACTGATCAAAATACAGAGGCTAAGTAACTTGTGAGGTGTCCAACCTCAAGTGACACATCTATAGTGCAACCCTTACACCTAAGTCTCAGGGATCATAACAACAGAAGGGACAGGAAGATTTAAGAACTGGTCATTCTACTTCATGTGGTGTTTGTTTTAAACTCTTCCTCATCAGTGAACACCCCCCCCCACCCACACACACAAATAAAAGCTCCTTAGCAGGTGTGGTGGCACATGCCTTTAATCCCAGCACTCTGGAGGCAAAGGCAGGCAGATCTCTGTGAGTTCAAGGCCAGCCTGGTCTACATAGTGAGTTCAAGGACAGCTGGGGCTACAGGGAGACCCTGTCTCAAAAAAAATCAAAAAAAAAATTTTTAATCTTAGTCCTGAAAAGATTTTTAAGGACTGGTAAAAATAATTTAATCATCTTTGTTTTACATAAATTGTATAAAATTATGCTTATGATTTGCATAAATTATTTTCTTTGAAATATTCAAAATTATTTTTATGGCAGACACTTTATTGACCAAGTCATTTCCCCAGACCCTCAAGTTCATTTTTAAATAAGTTTGCAAGATGATTTAATAAATAAAAGTGCCTGCTAAGCCTGACAACCTGAGTTCAATTCCTGGAAGCCAGCCGGTAGGAAAGACTGATTCCTGCACGGTGTCGTCTTACCTCTACATGTTCATTGTAACATATAAAACCTGCACACACACACACACACACATACACACACACACACACATGGACACACACATGCACACAAACACACTAAGACATAAACACACGCACACTTATACACATGCCTACATACAAGCACACACACACAATAATAATAATATAATAATAAATTACTCTTTTCTATAGACAATCTAAACATTTTCCTTATTTATGCTGTATATAATCTTAGAGCTAAAAACATTCATAACACAAAATTCAGATATATCTTTTAGAAGCTTTCCAACACCATATTTAGAAAAGCACCTCTTTGATTCAACAGTCTCTTTACCAAATTCCTTGCCTGTTTA
>NW_008345053.1:1273614-1278712 GCF_000622305.1 Nannospalax galili
TATGTACTGTCACCTGGTCCAAGCAGACTCTGACCTATAGACAATTCTGTAACTCCTGAACAATCAGTAGCAGCAAATGCCTTTGCTCCTCAATCAGTCCTGCAGACCTTGGTTAAACACATGAACAATTAAGATATTTACAGTAGGGAACAAAGAACTCAGCATGAAGGTAATGCAACAGCACTTAACTGGTATGTTTGCTCTTTACAGAATGCTTATTACAAATAAGATTCTATCCTGGAGAAAATGCACCTTGACATTTTGTTTCTTAAGTTTTCTTTGAGAAAACTTCTCCTGTTTCCTCGTGTTTTCAACCTTCGGCTTTATGAGAGGTTAGATTTTTGTTGGCTTATTCATTATGATGTTTTTTTAAAGAGAGAAAAGCGTATTTGTTTTCCAGGAACACGTTTTCATTTTATAATGAAACAGAAAGAACTTAAAGGTTCACTTGCTTTAAAAAGCCGATTTAACGTCCTGCTTTGCTGAACATGTCTCTCCTTGCCTTGACCTAGGAACTTAGAATTAATTCAACTTCTTCCAAAGCCCAGAGAGTTTAAGTTTCCTCTTACTCTCCGGTCTTGACTTAACTTGCACATATTTTAGGAGGGAGTTAACCCCAGGCACAAAGAGGAAGATTTTTCACACTGCTCAAGTTATTCTACAACAGCAAACGATGCGCTTCACAAAATACCCTAACGCTCTCCTGCCCCTCATAAACTCTCAGGAAATAACTGTTGCATTTGAACTGAATATTTACTGAATGTTTGTGCCTCACAGCCCACTGAATGACTAGTTCAAAGATCAGTAGTAACCTCATTTTCAAATCCTATAGTCAGTAACTTTTCCATCTACACCTTCCTCGTCTTTTGCATCCATTTATCCTGACCTTAACATGTCCACAGGCATGCTATACAACTTCGCTGCCCAGTCAATCATTATTGTCTCCTGGCATCACTATGCAACAGCACCCTCTCACATCTTTTCTTGGGTCTTTCCTCTCCAAGGTCATTTCTTTCCGGAATTCCCAAGTACTTTATGCTGGTGACTTGCAATCAACGAGCAAGCCTTGCTTGATACTCCCTGTGCTCCAGGGCCACATTTTCATCGACTCACAGGCCATGTTTCCGATGTTCCAGCCACTGTTCAGATTCGCAACCTAATCACAGTGACCTTTTCATGCCTGGCCCAGACACTTCCACCATGTGGGAAAAAAGACCTCTGCTCCTTTCCCAGACACAATTAGCTGATTGGCCTTTGTGCACCCTCTGCCTTTGCTGGTTTAAATATTTCATGTTTTATTTTAAAATAATTTAAATTTTCAAACTATTTCTAAGTACTGATAAATAATCGTATAGAGTTTCATCTTTAACAATTTCAAGCTCTCATAACCCTGTAATTACAGGTGTATTTTAATGACACCATTTTAATTTCAAGTGTTTGTTTACTCACTCTGTGTTTGTGTGTGTGTGCGTATGTGTGTGTGTATATACACGTACTTGCCATTGTGTGTATTGTTTTCTTCTTCTACCATGTGGATTCCAAAGATGGAACTCATGTCATCAGGCTGGGTAGCAGGTACCTTTATCTGCTGAGCCATCTCATGAGCCCTATGTATATAATTTTGTATAAAGACCATAAATTTTATGTGCAAGCAAGCCCAGGTCCTTCCATTAGTTTCTGTAAGGAGTTCGTAGGGGACTGTCCAAACATTGTACACCTGCTGTCGTTCAAGGGGTAGGGTGGTTTCAATGCCTAGAGAAGATGGATACTTCATGTGTGCTGTGAAATTGGGTAGGGTACCAAACTGCTTCAAAGTTAGAAATCTAGAAGTCAGATCAAGGAGTGAATTTGTCTCTAAGAATCTCTGATATTTCACCAAGAAGAAGTAACCTAGCTCTTTATTTAAGATCAAAAGCTTTATATTTTTGCCTTTATGATAGCTTAATTATGTGTAATCAACCGATTTTATAAAAATCCAAGCAGAAAATTCCAAAAGTATGCTTTGCTCACAGAATACCTTAAATTCATCCAGTTCTATTGAAGACAACATGATGCTGGTTTTCTAAATGCCCAAATAAGCCATTTTACTGTGAATAAAGAAGACAGGGATGGCAAGATTGCTCATCAGGCAGCAGTTCTGGCTGCACAAGCCTGAGGACCTGCACTAGATCCCTGGAACCCATGTAAAAAACCAAGCATGGTGGTGTATGTCTGTAATCCCAGCACTTTTATGGTGAAAGGCAAGGCAGAGACAGGAGACTCACCCAGACTTTCACAAGCCAGCTGTCCTGGAGTAAATAGCATGGCAGAAACAAGAGACAAGTCCCTCAGCAAGGTAGAAGGGGAGAACTTACCTCTCAAAAGTTGCCGTCTAACAAAAACATTTCCTCAGTGCTTCCAAGTGAAGCCAGCCATGGTCAAGCAGGACCTTTGACTTATCTTCACATAGATGGAACTGGTAGAAAAAAGAAGCCAGGAGCTCCTCCCAAGCCCATGTGACCCCTGAGGAAAGTATCCTCAAGTGACCTTAAGAGTAAAAATAAATCGGTTTATCTGGGCCAACTGCATGGTTTTAAACACCCAAAAGGAAAGTATAACCAAAGATTAAAGAGGTCAATATAATTCTTTAGGAGTCCATATGTATAGCTAAAGGCTACATAACAAGAAACAATGCCAGACAGGAGATACCTTCCTTTGAGTTATTGGCCAGTGTGGGGGATTCTAAATAGGCTGACTAGACTCAGCAGATAGACTTGCACTGGGGAACTGCTGGAGGCGCTGACAACACGGGCAGTAACAGGGATGACAGAGTACATGGGCTCCAGTTGGGGGGAGGGGTATGGGACGGGGTCAGTTAGGATGTGGGTATATAGACAAATAAGATTTTTTGGGATATTCTGTATGAAATACACAAAAAATCAATACATTTAAAAAATGAGTAATATTTGAGGAAGAAGCATAAAAATTTGCTTCATGTTAATTAGTAGATGTGAAAAACATTACCTGAAATCTACCTGCTGACTTTATATCCGTGTTCAGCTGCCAAGGATCTCAGAAAGTAACTGACTGAGACTAGTAATAATCAGATATATAGAGATTAGAGATGCATGTGCAAACATTTAAGTGTTAGTTGCATTAAAAATGAGTTTTTCTGTATGAAACAGTATATTTTAACAATGAAATGGAGATCTTTTTTAAAGGTTAAAACCTCATTCACTTATGTCTTATAGGGTTTATACTGAGCACAATATTTTATAACTATATAATTCAACTGTGAACCTAAAAATTTACAGCCAATTTTGAAAGAGAAGCATTCTCTCTCTGGAAATTGTAATTGAATATGTCAATGCTGTTGTAATGAAATGCTTCTTCTAATTATGTGGTTATTAAATAAATATTTTTTAAAAGTTGTCCTCTGACATGCAGCATAAAACATGCATGCCTGCTCTCACACACATGCACATACACAGCAATAATAAATGAAAAATTTTTAAAAATGCTAAAATATTGAAGATCTTTAGATAATAATAATTCCCTTATCACTTTCTATAAACACCGAAAAGTGCATTTTCCAACCATGTTATTGTGAAATATTCAGAGTTCCAAGGGAATGATTGCAGCACCTGTCTACATAACATATGAAATCATACAAAATTCAAACATCTCTACAATAACATAATCCAACATTTTTCTTTCAAGTTTCAGTAAGAAAAAAAAAGTGCCTGAAGAGTTAAACTAGTGATGTAGTCTTAAGAGAAAGTTACTAGATGATTATATTTCTTATCGAGTTTTTCATATAATGTACTTAATTATATCTCAATCCCTATATTACATAACCCACTGTTAATCAGAGTTCTGCATTGTGACTCACACATTTATTTTGATATTTAAATGTCCTAATTTTTTATAAACCATTTTTTCTAAAGCCTCATCACAATGTATTTTCATTCTATTTTTTTCTCAAAAACAATGACACATTCAAAGTCCTTTTGAAGAAGAATTTAGAACTGGTGACATGTTAATATTCTCTCTTGATTTAAAACAAAAATAAAAGTCAAACAAACAAAAAACACATCTTGAGAAAAGATTAAGATAAATAAGCCAAGAATGGCCTGTGCATTTAATCCCCACACTCAGGAGAAAGGCAGGCAGAACTCTCTAAATTCAAGGCCCTCCTGAGTGAGCTACAGGGAGACACTGTCTCAAAACAAAACAAAAAAAAGAGTTAGAAGCAGGCTCCAGCTCTAGGGGGCGCTCAAGAGTCTCCGCCCATTTTCCCCTTGTCTCTGACCAAAACGTGCACTGATTTGGACTAAAAACAAAAGCTCATTGGTTGGGGGCCTTCACCTCTGAGGTGGGTTTGTGGTTCAATAAACACTCCATAGACGGAAATCTCTTCAGTATTCCTTTTAACGTCCCCACTACAGTCACCATTCTCTTTTTTTGCTGTTGTTGTTAATTTTTACAAAAACTTATTGAGAATGTCATACATGCATATAAGGTGTTTTGATCAAATCATGCCCAGTCCCTCCCCTCCAACTCCTCCCATATCTCCCCATCACTTTTTTCTGCTAACTCCATATACTTTCTTCTTCTTTGATTTATTTATTTTTATGGGACTTTTGTCTACTCCCTTTTAAGGATTAGATACAAGCTTCCAAATACTTTTGGCATTCTTGGCCTTTGGAACAGAGTATGTTGCTAAGAGGCCCAAAGGTATTTTGACTTTTAGCCAAGAAACTGCCTACTTTCTTTTGGGGTCTTTTTACCCTAACTGCCTAGCCAATTCCTACCTCCTATTCTTACCACACCATCCTCTGAAGAGGTTACCCAGATTGCCAATAGAGAATCAGGACGCAGACTGCTCTGGCTTCTTCCATGCTGAACAGGGACACAGGGTGAGGCAATTGGGGTTCCCCTTCAGTGGGCCTATCTAAAAGACTCCCAAGTTGCATAACTTTTGTCTCTAAGGGGAGAAGAAAGTCCTTGAATCATGAATGGGAGATGTGAAGGAGAAGTAAAGGCGAGAGTAATTAGCATTACAAGTTCTGGACAGGGAACCAGAAAAAAGTCAGAACAGGGCAAATTTCAGGTGTTC
>NW_008345053.1:1278771-1280859 GCF_000622305.1 Nannospalax galili
GATAGGGGGAGAAAACAAATTTATCCATCATTTTAGAACAATAGCTGGTTGTCTCCCTTAGCTACAGGTGGGCACTACAGTATTGGAGACCAAGATTTGAAGCCTAACATCTGAGAAACACTCTCTGGTTAGGAACAAAATCATCAATGAGAAATAATTGTCTAAATAACTTTTTATACAGACTTAAGCCTAATGTCTGGGAAGTGAAATCCCTTGAACTCTTAAAGAAGTATACTGAAGACTTTGCTCTTTGGTTATACTTTCCATTTGGCTTAAGACCATACAGTTGGCCCAAATAAATCAATTTTTTTTACACTTAAGGTCATTTGAGGATCTGTTCCTCAGGGGTCACAAGGGCTTGGGAGGAGCTCATGGCTCCTTTCTTTTACCAGTTCCATCTATGTGAAGGTAAGTCAAAGGTCCTGCCTGACCATGTCTGGCTTCACTTGCAAGCATGAATGAGGCATTTCCTCTAAATTGACCCTCCTCTTTGTAGACTGGACACTGGTTCAAGTCCATCTTGTGGGTTCTCCATGGCCTCCTTGATCAAGAGGACAGGTGACTCACCACATTTACAGGACATTTTGAGAGATGCTCCATAGTCCCCT
The DNA here is from genome assembly GCF_000622305.1 of Nannospalax galili. Classification (NCBI taxonomy): domain Eukaryota; kingdom Metazoa; phylum Chordata; class Mammalia; order Rodentia; family Spalacidae; genus Nannospalax; species Nannospalax galili. The sequence continues at coordinate 1,279,380 of NW_008345053.1, forward strand.
GGAACTTGGTCAACCTTGGAGGGCAAGGGGCAAAAACTGTCCTTTAAGTCCCTCTGACCACATTTGTATAGACCTTAAATTATGGCTGTTAAACATCCAATAACATTAGTTCTACCAGTCTGATACTTTTAATTATCATGTGCTATGTAGATAAGGCTAAGGTAAAGAACCAAATATTATCAGATAAACATTGAGTATGTTTATGTTTTGTTCCTTAAATTAGTTCACTAAACTATGACCATAGAAATTTTAGGATTATGTGTATATTATTTTTGTCTCATCCTTTATATATAACAAACCTAAACAGACCTTCATCACTTGCTTAGGCTTTCTCATTTTTTCTATTTTAGAAAATATCTCCATTCCCATATCCTTTTAACATCTTTTACATTCTCATTTTCTTTTTTAAAAAATAATAAGAATTATGAGACATAAGAGCATTAACAAATACATTTTCTATTGGTTGTGAAACTTTTTACTGGGGATGCTAAGCAATGCTTATTCACTTTTAAGGTTCTAGTATCAAGCCAATATTTCATTAAAGTTTTACTGGTGAGCCAATGAATTTATTGAGCTTACTTACAGAGATAACTGAGGGGTTGCTGAGGTGTATGCATGCTGCATAGCCGTTACCCAGCATGGGTCATGCTTTCTTTTTTCAGCCTTCTACATATTGTATACTTTATCCCTCCCCAAATCCAGGAGGCCATGTGTGATCAGGGTCAAATTACATACAGTTGGCTGGGAAGAGTGGCTGGATACTCCAGTGATCCTGCTTGACCCTCTTTAATGAATGAGCACAACCATCAGCAAGCCCAGTTGTGACTATGTTTCATGATCAGGCTCAGCTGAAGTCATGATGATGGTAGTTATTTCATGCAGAAGGGACTGCTGTATAGCATCATCTTATTAAAAGGACCTGGAATGTAAAAGGATTTGGTTCTAGGATCCACATATGAGGAAGAATGTATATCGTTTTTTATTCTGACTCTGGGTTACTTCACTTAGTAAAACAGTTCTAGATCCATGCATTTACCTGAAAATTTCATGATTTCATCTTTCTTTACTGCTGAGTGAGAATGTATATCGTTTGTTATTCTGGCTCTGGGTTACTTCACTTAGTTCTAGATCCATGCATTTACCTGCAAATTTCATGATTTCATCTTTCTTTACTGCTGAGTAAAACTCCATCGTATATATGAACCACATTTTCATTATCCACTCATCAGTTGAGGGGCACTTAAGTTGCTTCCATCTCTTAGCTATTGTGAAAGGAGCAGCAACAAACATGGCTGTACAAGTGTCTACAATAGGATGAGTCCTTTGGGTATATGCCAAGGAGTGGTATAATTGAGTCGTATGGTAGGTTCATTTTAGTTTTTTAAGGGTTCTCCACATTGTTTTCCATAGAGGCTGCACGAGTTTGCAATCCCACCAGCAGTGAATGAGCGTTCCCCTTTCTCCACATCCTTGCCAGCAT
>NW_008345053.1:1281006-1292893 GCF_000622305.1 Nannospalax galili
TTTTATATATCCTGGCTGTTAAATACCTGTCAGCTGTGTCACTGGTGAAGATTTTTTCCCATTCTGTGGATTTTCTCTTCACTTTTTTTGATTGTTTCTTTTGCTATACAGAAGCTTTTTAGTTTAATGAGGTCCCATTTATTGATTGTTGACCTTACTTCCTGAGCAACGTTTGTCCGATTTAGAAAATCCGTTCCTACACCTGTATCTTGTAAGTTACTGCCAATATTTTATTCTTATAGTTTCAGGGTTTCCAGTTTCATATTGAGGTCTTTGATCCATTTGGAGATGACTTTTGTGCAAGGCGAAAGATAAGGATCTAATTTCATTCTTCTACAGGTGGAGATCCAGTTTTGCCAGTACCATTTGCTGAAGATGCTGTCTTTCCTCCATTGTGTGTTATGGGCACCTTTGTCAAATATCAGGTGGCTGAAATGGCTTGTACTCAGGTTTGGATCTTCAATGATGTTCCACTGATCTATGTGTCTGTTTTTGTGCCAGTACCATGCTCGTTTTATGACTATAGATTTGTAGTATACTTTGAGATCTGGTATAGTAATCCTCCCCAGTGTTGTTCTTTGTGCTCAGGGTTGCTTTGGCTATCCTGGGTCTTTTGTGCTTCCATATGAATTTTAGGGAAGGTTTTTTTTCTAATTCTGTGAAGTTTCGTGGGGATTTTGATTGGGATTACATTGAATCTATATATTGCCTTTGGTAGGATGGTTATTTTCACAATATTAATTCTTCCAATCCATGAGCATGGGAGGTCCTTCCATCTCCTGGTGTCTTCCTCAATCTCTTTCTTTAACAATTTAAAATTTTCATTGTAGAGATCTTTGGTGTCTTTGGTCCGATTTATCCCAAGATATTTTAATTTTTTTGCAGCAATTGTGAATGGGAGCATTTCCCTGTATCCTTTTCCCAATTGCTTGTTATTGGTATATAGAAAGGCTACTGATTTTCGTAGATTAATTTTATAACCTGCCACTATAGTGAAACTGTTGATCAGTTCTAGGAGTTTTCTGGTGGAACTTTTGGGATCTCCTAGGTATAGTATTATATCATCTGCAAAAAGGGATATTTTGACCTCTTCTTTTCCATTTTTTATGCCTTTAATTTCCTTCTCCTGTCTAATTGCTCTATCAAGAGTTTCAAGCACTATGTTGAAAAGGAGTGGAGATAGTGGACATCCTTGTCTGGTTCCTGATTTTAATGGGAATGCTTCCAGTTTTTCTCCATTTAGAATGATGTTGGCTGTGGATTTGTTGTATATGGCTTTAATTATGTTGAGGTACGTTCCCTCCAATCCGATTTCCTCCAGGACTTTGAATCCTGAATTTTGTCAAAAGCCTTTTCTGCATCTATTGAGATGACAATGTGGTTTTTGTCTTTGAGTCCACTTATATGATTAGTGATGTTCATTGACTTGCATATGTTGAACCATCCCTGCATCTCAGATAAAGCCGACTTGATCCTGGTGAATGATCTTTTTGATGTGTGTCTGTATGCAGTTTGCAAGTATTTTGTTGATAATTTTTGCATCTATGTTCATTAAGGATATGGGTCTATAGTTTTCTTTTTTGGTTGTGTCTTTACCTGGTTTGGGTATTGGAGTGATGCTGGCTTCATAGAAGGAATTTGGGAGTTCTCCCTCTGCTTCTATCATTTTGAATAATTTAAGTAGTATTGGTTGGAGGTCTTCTTTAAATTTCTGGTAGAATTTTGATGTAAACCCATCTGGGCCTGGGCTTTTTTTAGTTGGGAGGCTTTGTATTACTGTTTCTATTTCTTTATATGTTATGAGGCTGTTTAAACTGTTGTTCTCTTTCTGCAGAGTTTAGCTTTGGTGGTTCCCATGATTTCAGATATCCATACATTTCATTTAGACTTTCAGATTTCATAACATATACGTTTTTAAAATATTCCTTTATGCTGGGCGTGGTGGTGCATGCCTTTAGTCCCAGGACTCTGGATGCAGAGGCAGGCAGATCTCTGTGAGTTCAAGGCCAGCCTGGTCTACATAGTGAGTTCCAGGACAGCTGGGGCTACAGGGAGACCCTGTCTCAAAAAGACAAAAAAAAAATATATTCCTTTATAATGGTCTGTAATTTTGGGGTGTCTCTTGTGATGTTTCCCCTTTCATCTCTGATTTTGTTGATTTGGGTTTGCTCTTTCTTTCTTTTGGTTAACTGGGCTAAGGGTCTATCTATATTGTTTAGCTTTTCAAAGAACCAGCTCTTAGATTCATTGATTCTTTGTATTGTTTTCTTTGTTTCTATTTCATTAATTTCTGCTCTGATTTTTGTTATTTCTTCTCCTCTGCTGGGTTTGGGTTTCATTTGTTCTTGCCTTTCTAGTGCCTTGAGTTGCAGTGTTAGGTCATTTATTTGGGCTCTTTCTAATTTTTAATGTAGGTACTTAGAGCTATAAACTTCTGTCTTAGGACTGCTTTTAATGTGTCTCAGAGGTTGTGTTGTGTTGTATTGTCCTTTTCATTGAATTCCAGGAATTCTTTCATTTCTTTCTTAATTTCTCCTTTGACCCATTCATTGTTTAGGAGTGTGCTGTTTAATTGCCATAAGTTCATATAGTGACTAGGGCTTTGTCCAGTGTTGATTTTGAGCCTTATTGTATAGTGGTCTCATAGAATGCATGGAACTATTTCAATTTTTTTTTTTTTTGTATTTGTTGAGGTTTGTTTTGTGTCCCTGTATGTGGTCAATTTTAGAGAAACTGCCATGAGCTGCTGAATAAAAAGTTATTCCTTGTCCAGTTGGCCTGTCTAATGGAGACAGTGGGGTATTGAAGTCCCCTGTTATTACTGAGTTGGGGTTAATCTGTGTCTTAAAGTCCTGTCGTGCTGTTTTTATGAATTTGGGTGCACCAGAGTTTGGTGCATATATGTTAAGGATTGTAATATCTTCTTGGTTAACTGCTCCTTTGATCAGAATGAAGTGATCCTCCTTATCTCTTCTGATTAGTTTTACTTTAAAGTTTATTTTGTCAGATATTAGAATTTCAACCCCTGCTTGTTTCTTAGTGCCATTTGCTTAGAATATTCTTTTCCATCCTTTTACCTTAAGGTAGTGCCTGTCCTTGAAGGTGAGATGGGTTTCTTGCATGGAATGGATTTTGTTTCTTAATCCATTCATTATTCTGTGTCTTTTGACTAGGGAGTTCAGTCCATTGATATTTAAGGTTATTATTGAAAGATATATATTGGTTGCCATTATTTTGATTGCTGTTTTTGTTCTCTATGTAATTTTGTGTTTCCTAGATTATACATTTATTTTCTTTTGTTGCCCCTGGTGTATAGTTGTTTCTCTCTCTGCTCTCTGTATTGCTTCAAGTATTCTTTGAAGGGCTGGATTTGTTGACATGTATTCTTTCAGGGTTTTCATGTCATAGAAGATTTTTCTTTGTCCCTCAACTATAATAGACATTTTTGCTGGGCATAGTATGCTGGGCTGGCATCTATTGTCATGTAGAACTGGAAATGCCTTGGTCCAGGCTCTTCTGGCTTTCACAGTTTGCAGTGATAAGTCATCTGCAATTCTGATGGGCTTTCCTTTGTATGTGACTTGTTTTTCTTTTGCTGCTTCCAGTATTGTCTCTTGTTTTGTACATTTGGTGTTTTTACTATGAAATGCCTTGGGGAGTTTCTTTTCTGATCCTGTCTATTTGTGTTCTATGTGCTTCCTGTATTTGTATGGGAATGTCTTTCCTTAATTTCTAGAAGTTCTTTTCTAAGATTCTGTTTAAGATCTGGTCAACACCATTAACCTGAAATTCTTCTCCTTCCTCTATTCCTATGATACATAGATTTGGTCTTTTCATGGTGTCCCACATCTCTTGCATATTCCATTCCTGTTTTTTTTTTAATTTTCCATACTCTTTGTTTGAGTGGTCCAATTCTTCAACTTTATCCTTCAGTGTTGATATTCTGTTTTCCATTTCATTCATTCTAATGGTGAGGCTTTCCCCTGTTGTTTCAAGTTGGCTTATCGAGTTTTGCACTTCCTTCTTCCTTTCTGCCTGAGTTTTCTTCAGTGTTTCTCTTCTGTGGTTGTCCATTCACATGGGAGTCAACCAGATGCTCCCATTGTACCCATGACTTTGCTGTTATCCTGGGTCTCCTACTCTAGGACAACTTTGCACACAGCACACTCCCACTGCCTTCATAGTCTTCCCAGGATGATACAAGGTTGGGCTGTGATGTGGTACTGACACACAGATTTCAATTACTTTTACCTCAGGAGTTAACAGAAGACATTCAAGGCTGTGGCTGCTGAACAGCCACTGCCCCTTCAGCTTAGCCACATTTGTGAGCCATTTATCATCTTTTGCTCACCCATTATGGCCTCTGGTCCATGCCAGAGTTCTGAGCAGCAGTGATGGTTCCTGACAGGACATCCCCATGTCACTGGTCACAAAGGCCATCACTCATCTTCCCCACAGTGTTCACACAGCTTGTGAGGTAGTGACGATACGGAGGTTACTCCACTCAGGGAGTTTTGAGATCACTTCTCCACAGGCATGATGTGCCATTCTGATCCATGTCCTGCACATGGGGCCATGGTGATGCTGTGCTTTCTGTGATTAGTACTAAGCCAGAACAAGGTGAGACTTGTATTTCTGTGAACCTGGGACCCCCATCCTTGCTTTGCCCTTGACCTCTCCATTATCTGACCACTTGTATTGGTGTGTCAATGGAAGATTAGCCCTGAATATCATAGTCTAGGAATATAGCGATTGTGGTCCAAGACATTCAAGAAAAGACAGAGTAAGAACACACGTTTCTGGATTTACATCACACAGGCCATAACCAGAACACAAATCAACTTTCACATTATGATGAATAATCGGGGAAAGACAGATATATGAACTCATCTCCAACAACAAGCAGTAACAAAAGTCATTAGCCTAAAACTCTAACAGTGTGGCTTGACAGGTGACAGTGACGACACACCTGGAATTAATTTTTCTTAAATCAGTGTTCTCAGGTTCTGTTTCTGTGATAGAACACTGTGACCGAAAGGAACTAAGGGGAGAAAACAGACTTCCAGGTCAACAACCCATCACTGAGAGAAATCAAAGCAGGAGCTCAAGCAAGAACTTCAGGTGGGTCACTGTGGAACACTTAGCTACCTTTTGTGTATAGTCCTAGAGCATCTTCCCGGGGAACAGTGCCAGCCACAGCAGACTGGGCCTCCTACATCCACTAACAATTCCCACAGATATGCCCACAGGTCAGTCTGATCTGGGAAATCTCTCAATTGAGACTCCCTTCTTAGCTGACCCTAGGCTGTCATCCCAGGCCTCTGAATGGACACCACACTTGTCAGGACATGAAAGAGACAAAACAGGGTAAGGTGTGACCTTACCATCCTGGACCATCTATACTCCCACTTTCTGGGAGGTGAGGGTTTTTAAGTGTATCAGAGTCAAGGGTAACATACAAATAGACTGTCTGGAAGAACTCAGAGGGTAACCAAGAAGCAGGAGAGAACTGAAGTAAAAAATGAAGACAGGGCTGACTTCTACAACTTAGGAAAACATGCAGTGGGATTGGTTGTAAGAGGAAATCAAGAGCTTGATAATTGTCACACAAGTGAGCCAGAAATGGGCAGGTGGCAATCAGTATGAGCCAACAGAAAGCACAGCCCATGGTGAGCAAGAAAGTCATGCTTGACAGTAGCCATTTTTAAAAATATTTTATTTATTATTATTTATTATTTCTTTTATTTTCTGTGTATGAGTGCATTACCTGCATGTATGGAAGTGCACCCATGTCTTACAATGCCCACAGAGGTCAGAAGAGGGCATTAGATCCCCTGGAACTGGAGTTACAGATGGTTGTTGGCTACCATGACCATGTGGGTGTTGGGAATCGAACCTGGGTCCTCTGGAAGAGCAGCCAGTGCTCTTAGCTGCTGAGCCATCTCTCCAGTCCCGACAGTGACCATTTCAATAAACTAAGTTTGTTTCTTCCCTTTTTTCTCCCAGCTGGACGAGAGCAGATAGAAGTGGGTAAAAGCTTGGCCACACTCCTCTCCAGGTGGGTATGGCCCTAAAAAGAGAGGACGTGAGAATCAAGTTGGAGATTAGAGATTCTAATTGCTCTGGACTATGCTGATGTGACTGCCATCCTGTGAAATAAGTGTCCCATAACGGTGTGCAGAACCCTTAGGAAGTGGGGCTCAGCAGGCGGTTCTTAGGCCGCTGGAGTTGTGCCTGTGGGCCTTTATCACGTCGTCTTCTTTCCTGGCTCTGCTTCCTGGATCGTGATGTAACCCGTGTGCGCTGCCAGGAACTCTGACCTTCACGTGCTGCTCTTACCAAAGACCCAAAGTAATGTGGCCACCGGATATAAGCCTATAATCTCCACAACCGTGAGTCAAAATTGACCTTTCCTATTTACAAGTTAATTCTCTCAGATACTTCGCTATTGTGACAGAAAGCCAACTAATACAGTGACAAAAAAGCTTTTAAAATATTTGCAAAACTTTATGGAAAGGAAACTCAGTAGAATTTGGTGGAAAGCAGAGTCTGGAGAAAAATAAAACCCACTCTGTATTGGCAGTGGATCGCAAATGCTAAAGAGAGAGAGAGAGAAAGAAAGAGAGAGAGAGAGAGAGAGAGAGAGAGAGAGAGAGAGAGAGAGAGAGGGAGGGAGGGAGAGAGATTTTAAAATGCTCAATAATTTATAAATTGAAGGTATTCCAGCAGTGCAGCTGGATTCTAATCAACTAAACTGATGCTCATGTCTTACAAGATTTCCATCATGTTACATGACCATGAAGAGTCATATGTGCCAGGCGTGGTGGCACATGCCTTTAATCCCAGCACTAGGGAGGCAGAGGCGGGCAGATCTCTGTGAGTTCAAGGCCAGCCTGGTCTACATAGTGAGTTCCAGGACAGCTGGGGCTACAGGGAGACCCTGTCTCAAAAAGACCAAAAAAAAAAAGTGATTGTGTGCCTGGTGTGTTATGACTTGGAAGAATCCTAGTAGTCTAAGAAGAATGAATTAAAATGTTCAGTCTATCAGGGGCCTAATGGCACATACCTTAATCCCAGCACTTGGGAGGCAGAGGCAGGTAAATCTCTGTGAGTTCAAGGCCAGCTTGGTATATATAAGGAGTTCCAGGCCAGCCTGCTCTACATAGTGAGTTCCAGGCCAGCTGGGGCTACAGGGAGACCCTGTCTCAAACAAAACAAAACAAACAAAACAAAACAAAAAACAAACAAAATAAACAAAATGGAAAACTCAGAAAGGAGGCTCAGGTTATCACAGTTACATAACATGCCTTCATTTCTGAACACGTGTCTAAATAAAGGATCTCTTACAGTAAATTGTGAGAACTCAGTTGAAAGGTTCAGGGGAAGTATGTTTTTTTTTTTTCAAATTGCCCATTGCACAAACATAGTACTCCTTATATGTAGATGAAGGGTGTGTTTTTGTTAAAAATAAATTCATAACACTGGCAAACATTTGTGGAAGAAAACAAAGTAAAGGAATCGTAATCTTTTAAAAATATTTTATTTATTGTTTTTATTTTATGTGTATATGAGTGTTTTGTCTGCATGTATGTAAATGCACCAGTGTCATGTAATGCCTTTGGAGGCCAGAAGAAGGCGTCAGATGCTCTGGAACTGGAGTTATAGATGGTTGTTAGCCACCACATGGGTTCTGGGAATGGAACCCCAGTCCTCTGCAAGAGCAGTATTGCTCTTAACCATTGAGTCATGCCTCCAGCCCAGGAATCCTGTTCTTACAACAGAAAATTCATAGTAGACTATTTCTGTTTTCATTTGATTGATTGATTGACACAGGGTTTCACTATGTAGCTCTCGCCTCTGCCTCCAGGGTTCTGGGCGCCTCTGCCTCCAGGGTTCTGGGCGCCTCTGCCTCCAGGGTTCTGGGACTAAAGGCGTGCACGAGCATAGCTGGCTGAGTGTCCCTTCTGAAGCCCAGGTTGAAACTGAATCCACATTGTAGCAGTATCAACAGGAGAGACTTTTAAGAGGTTATGAGGTCATTAGGGAGGGCACTCATGAATAAACTAACAGTTAACTGGGAATACCGGGAATGGGCTTCTGATTGAAGGTGATATGACCTGCTCTTCTCTGTGTCACAGGCAATGACTCTTCCCTACAGGGCAGCCTGTACTGTGATGTGTCCCCCAGGAAAGCCCTCGCCAGAGGCCAGGTCCATCTGTTTGGATTTCCATGTCTCCAAAGCTGTAAGAAATAGTCCTTTTGTATTATTCTTTCTTTACTTGATGTCATGTAAACACTTGCTTCCTATGGCCATATTAACCTCGAATGGAAAATTTTTCTTTGCAGTTGTTGGGTGAAAGTGGCAAGAGTTAGTTTATTTAAGAATAAAATGCTTTAAATGTCTCATTTTGGTTTATGAATCTATATAGATAACTCCGTTTTTTCCTAAATCTTTCTCCCTATAGAAAACTCACATGATGATAAGAATAAGACTTACTTAAAGTGTCATAGAATAACCATGTCACCTCATTAAAACAGAACCTTGGAGTTAAAAATATAGCCATAAAATGGAGTAGAGAATTTCAACTGTGAGTAATGTTTGTGCATCCAACCTTATTTTCTTAGATTCTTAGAATGATTTCTTAGTTTTACTAACTTCATAAGAGAAAAGATATTTCTTTGACGTGCAATTTAGGCTTTACATCTTTCTTCATCAAAGGTCATTTGCATAATTCTTAGAATAAAGATAGTGGGGAATTACTTTCACTTTAAATAATTGTTCCACAGGGGCCTGACCTGATAGCTCAGTTACTGAAAGCCACAGGTCTGGGCTATTAACAATTAACTAAGGTAAGCTGTATTTGTGACATGTGATAAGAATGACCTTGTTTAATAATCCAGTTCCCAGATGAGCAGTGAAGTTGGAGCAGCTGTGTTCCTCCAATAAGCCCCAAAGAAGTCTTAGCACCTGTCCACACAAAAATGACAGTCTTCACAAACTTTATTCTAATATTTACAGGAAATTTTATTATTCTCTGGCAGGGTCAGTCATAAGGAAGTTTATTTTGTGTGCTTGGATTCTATAAAATGGTATCATTTCAAGTACTTCCTTGTACAGGCTGAAATGAGTCTTTGCGGTTTTAGGAACACCATCATAAATTTCAAATCACATCTGTAATATTTGGTCTTTAAATGATTTTACATCCCAAGAATCATTTTTTTTTCATTCCATGTTAAGTATTCAGTTACTCTTTGACAGCTGTTTTTCTACCATTGAAGTATAAGGGAAACCCTTAACTATCACAGCGTCATCTGCTCTCTGCGCAAACTGTCCAGCCTGATGCTTTCTTTTCTTTTCATTCTTTTTCTTATTGATCTCAGTTCAGCAATCAGTCAGACTTTAATCATTTAGATATTTTGACCTGTGGTGAAGAACCCCTTATTTTGACAGTAAAACAACATAAGCAGGAAAAATTATATTTGGGAATAAAACATTAGCAGCCAGACAAGGACCCTAACTCTAATACGGTTTATCCAGGAATGAGAAGCTGTGTGTTGGACGCTCCTGAAGGATCTGCCCAGTCCCAGGAAATGTAGATACTCAAAGGCGACTTAGTGCTGGTACCTGGTACCAGATGAGATTCTAGAACATTGCCATAGGCAGTTTTCTGTATTGTAAGAGTCACCAAAACACCTAATATGTTTAGAATGCATTCTTTATCCTCCACAGGGATAAAGGATGAGGAAGGAGAATCCTAACCTTACTTCCAGTAGAACTATGTTTCGGTTGAGTTACAGTATCATGAGTTGGGCCTGTACCCAGAAATACAGTTTGGAGAATGCTGAACAGTGGTGCTGTTGTTGAGAATAATCAATACTTTAGCAGTGATTAAGCCTCTGGGACTACATACAACAGAATGCTCTTGTACAGGAGAATTTGCAAAAGGGTGCCACATTACAGGACAGGCAGCGTGTTATATTTAGACTATTATGCGTGTCAAGAACTCATGGGATTTCTAGATTAGAGAACAGAGATCATGTAGTTCAACTCCCTCCCTTCATCGCAGAGCAATTAGGGCTGAGGACTTAGTTGACTCGTTTAACGTTTTGTAGCTTGTTTCCCCCTCATTCATCAAAATGAAGACAGGAACGTGAGCCTAAGGAAACTTGCCCTGAACAAAAGCAGCAATTTCTTGTCACAAGACATTAAAGAATGTTAAAAATAATTTCTTAATATAGACAATGAAGGAACTTGCTGGGGCCCCTTCCTTCCTGTGATTTCTCTTAATGAGGAAGGAACTTTCCAAGTTGACAAAGGCTAAGTGCTTGTTGGAATCAGCGTGTTCCGTCACATGGAGAGACAGAAGCGGGAAACCTCAGTGGTTCAGCCTTGTATGAATGAACCCCTCCGTTGTTTCACTGGGGAAATTTTATGTAGGAAAGAAGACTCTTAATGTGCTTCTCTCTCTTTGACTCCTTAACAGTCTTGGCCACCTTACACAGCAGGGATGTTTTTACATTCAAGTGAGTGTGATCTATGACATAAAAAGTATGGAAAGCGTTAGCTCCTCTTTCAAATACTTCACTTTCAATTTCGTCTATGACAACAAAAACGGAATGACACCTAAATACAACTGCACGTGGAGTGTGAGGATCCCTTGGAAAGCTTGATCTTGGCCCGCGGTTGACAGTGTTTGCTCATATAAAACAGGCCAGTGCACCTTTAATTGCTCCACAACTGTACCTTTGGTCTTTTCTCATGTGCTACCTAATTAAATGCAAATATTATTTCAAATTATAAGGCAATGGGGCTAGGTATCTTTATTCCCCTCTACACATCTACTTCCTTGATCGGGTGCCATAATGACCGTGGAATAGGAATCCTTACAACATGGGCAGAATCCAAGCATTTCCCTCATGATCTTATCAAGGGACCAAAGTGAGATAATATATAGGAGTGCTTTCTACAAACAGTGGCATTAAGCAGAATGGATTGAGTTCATCACCTGTGTATGGATTATCAGCAGTGTTAACATTATTAAGAGAAAACTTCCTTTGAGGTTGTGATTGAAATTACAAAGAATCGGGGGGAGGGGCTGGAGAGTTGAGTCAGAGGTTAAGAATACTTGCTGTTCTTCCAGAGGACCTAGGTTCCATTCCCAGCACCCACATGGCTGCTAACAACCATCTGTAATTCCAACTCCAGGGGATCTGACGACACCCTCTCTGACCTCTATATGGCATTGCATGTGTGTGGTACATTTACATGAATCAGTAAAAACACTACACATTAAATAAAAATATTTTTTAAAGACTCAAGGGCTGGGGAGATATCTCAGTAGAGATAGTGCTCACTGGGAATGCATGAAGACTTGAATTTGGGCCTCTAGAACTCATAGTAGAAAGCCAGGCATGGGCAGTACATGCCAGTAATCCCAGTACTAGGAGGTGGAGACAAGAGGTTACTGAAGGCTCAAGGATCAACCTGCCTAGCCAATCAGTGAGCTCCAGGTTTAGTGAGAGACACCTTATCTCAAAAATAAAGGTGGAGAGGCTGGAGAAACAGCTCAGTGATTAAGAACGCTTACCATTATTGCAGAGGACCCAAGTTTGGGTTCCAGCACCCACATTAGGAGGCTCACAGCTGCCGTTAAATACAGTTTAGGGGATTGGACCCCACCCCTCTGGACTCCATGGGCACACATATGTACATGGTACACATCAAATAATGCAGCAAGCACACACAAATAAAAAATTTAAATATAGTAAAATATTTTTTAAAATAAGATGGAGAGTGACTTATAAAGACATCTCAAAGTCAACCTCTGGCTTCCACCTGCGCACACAGGCACGTGGACACACACACACACACACACACACACACACA
>NW_008345053.1:1293143-1315851 GCF_000622305.1 Nannospalax galili
ACAGCAAACAAAAAAGAATAAAACACTGATAAAATAACAGGGTAACAACTCTCACCATGCAGCAATTATTCAAAAAAATTTGAATCAAATAAAAATATATATGGTTTGCAAAAAATTAGAATAAAGCTGGTGATAAGTTCAGAATGAGGGTGGGTCTTTATATCACCCTAAATTAAGGTTAGAAGTGACTGTTAAATTAATTTTAAAGAAGGTGACAGAGTTTTGGCAGAGAACACAGCATGAAGAAGCCCACTCTGCAAAACTGTCATGGCAGGGAATTATAATTCTGACAGTAGCAAAGAGCAAAGTTTACTTTCATCAGGAGGATGAGCTTTTATTCCCGATTATGTTCGGCATGGAATGCCTGCACGTCACCTTCACCACATAGACGTTTTCTGTACTGTTTCCTTTGCTCATTGTCAGAGTCAAATGCTGACAGAGACTGCTTAAGACAGGAAAAGTGTTTCTGTGCTTGGTGTTTCTGAGGGTCCAGGCGTGACGTCAGCGGAGGTGTGATGATTATAAAATAACAGGACAGCAACTCTCACCATATAGTAATTATTCAAAATAATTACAAATAATAATGAGTGGCTCAGTCAAGGGCACCGGTGGCTTGTGGTACAGTTTACTCACATGTCGGGGGGACGAGGAGCAGAGACACTGGAAGCCAGGCTGGATTCAAACTCTCAGAGCCTACCCCTAATGACCCAACTCCACCAACCATGCCTCTCATTCCAAAGCTTCTACAGCCTTCCAAAACAGTGCCACCACCTTGGAACCAAGTGTTCAAACACATGAGCCTATGAGGGTCATTTCACATTCAAACTCTAACACCTTCTCTAGTTCTCCACTCTTATTTTCTCTATGGAAGTCCAATGAGAAAACAAACTGCCTAGTTCATCTCCACACATGATGACTGACTAGAACCTCAAACTCATATAAACATGAACCTGCTCCCACACACAGCACCTTGGCACTCTGGGCCTCTCTCATTGCGGTGCCCAGTACCACCATGCACCTGTTCATTTACTATACCATCCCTGGAATCACTATTTGATTCATGCCCAAATACAAGTAACCACAAATTCCAACAGCTCTCCCACTGAAATCAATCCTGTATCCACAGATATGTGATTTCAACCACCACCCCCTCCATTAGGGTCCAGCACGCACATACTGCAATAACCTCTTTAACGGGCTCCATGCCCCAGTACCACAGCTGGAGTGATTCTGTCAGAATGTGAGACCTAGCTTTGAAGTCAGCCTTAATTCCAATCAGAAAGCTTAGCTGCTCACTCCTGGGGCCTTCCTGCCACTATGCTCCTGTGGGCATTTCTCACCAGGCTGCCTGTCATTTTTCTAGTTCCCCTGGGTTACAGCTCAGTAAGACTGATAGCATAGCACCTTCCAGCACTCTGAAAGCTGGGCAGTGGATGAAGGTTGCAGCTCAGTGAGAGATTGATTTCTCCAATTGTGTGGTATCCTTTGTCAAGTTCTGGAGGATAGTGAAGAGCACTGGCAACAGCCTAGAATGTTTGGGGTCTGTGGGACCTTACTGGCCAACAAGTTCAAAGAGGTCATCGATTCCTGGCATTGGACCTTCTATTTGTTGGCCTGCATTGCCCAATAGGGGCACTGTCACCCTCTATATACTAACCCCTTTTAAGTCCATGCACGGATGTCTCTGCAGTGGTAGGTTCCATAGTGCTTTGTCAGAGTGTCTGCAGTGTTAGCCATCCCTCATGCATTCCCTCTTCTCTTCTGCCCTCACCCACCCCATGTCCTGGGAGAACAAAAAGACATTCCAATATCCGACACAGTCACAGAGCTATAGATTGAGCTAGTGTCTAAATAAGACAATCAAAATATTTAAGAACTTGGGGCTGGAGAGATGGCTCAGCGGTTAAGAGCACCAGTTTGCTCTTGCAGAGGACCCAGGTTCAGTTCCCAGCACCCCAGGGAGGGTGACAACCATCTCCAGTTCCAGGGGATCCAATGCCCTCTTCTGACTTCCGTGGGCATTGAATGACACGGGAGCACTTACACACATGCAGACAATACACTCATATACATAAAATAAAACTAATATATAAAATATTAAAAGATGCATTTAAGAACTTCTAAGTCCAGAAAAGTATTATCTATTGCCTTATGCTTCACGTCATCTAAAATATACTATTAAGGTTTGGGGTGCGGCTCATGAGTAGAGTACTTGTTGAATATGTATGAAGACCTGCACAGTAAAAATAAGTAAAATTTCCTATTGGTAGAATCATAATCAATAAGCAAAAACACTATAATGTATTTTTCACTGATATTTTATTTTCTTATTCTATACTATAAGGAGCATGTTCCAAAAGATGAGTCCATAACCATGTTCACACAGATGGCCCTGGTGAAACTCAGAAAACAAAACAGAAAGACATGAATGTGGGAAAAGGACTTGAAGGGGTGGTAACAGGGCTGAGAGAAACACAAGAAAGCAGAATGTAAGACAGAATCAGAATGTAAAGTGCGCATGTATAAAGCATCAAAGAACAAAGTTAATACAAGTTATTACAATGCTATTTTTCTTTCCCTAATGCCAGCTTCTGGGATGGAGAAAGAGATGATCTTTTAAATATAAATGATCAGGGGCTGAAGAGGAGGCTCAGCAGTTAAGAGCAGGGATGACTCTTTCAGAGGACCCATGCTGGGAGGCTCACAGTCAGAACTCCAGCTCCGAAAGATCCGAGCCTCTTTTCTGGTCTCCATGGACAGCTCCACTCGTGCATATACCCACATACAGACACACACATATACATATTTAAAAATAAATGTTAAAAATAAGTAATCAGTTCTGTGCTAAATCAATAGGAATGTTTCTAGAGCTAAAGGCATTGACAAAATATTATTTGCTTTCAGTCAATCAACCTGTTAGTAGAATAATTTGTGCTGAATGGCTGTTTTGTTAGAAAATGGACATTTATGTCACAAAAGTTAAAATTAAATTGTAGTTTACAATTTATCCACTCAGCATATTCATTGAAGCAACTTTTATTACACACCAACAACTTTAGAAGCAACACACTCTCATGTGCATGAACCATGCATTTATCTGAACTACAAAGTAAACTATCAATCGTCACTGCATCTTGTCATGGAAGACTTTACTTTCTGTTTCTAGAACCACTTTCTACATTAAAACAAAACCAAACAGGAATATCAGGAGAACTAGCATCAATCATTAGTCCACACTTGGCCAGTAACTGTGTTTGGCCTTGAATGCCATTAAATGTTTGTTTTCAATATAAGTTTCCCTTGACTGAAATTTCTAACTCTATCTCTTTAGTACAAAATTGATACTATGCTTTGTGTTCTTTGTGTAATTATTATTTATTATTTCACCTAAATCACTTCCTAACATCTAATGTGTCAAATTAATTCACTAAACTGCAGTGGCATTGCGTCTGCTTTTTTAAAAAAATAGCTTATTTATTTATTTTTATTGTATGTGTGTGAGTGTATTGCCTGCATGTGTAGAAGTGTACCTGTGTTCTGTAATACCTGCAGAGGCCGGAAGAGGGTGTCAGATCCCCTGGAGCTGATTTACAGACAGTTGTTAGTCACCATGTGGGTGCTAGGAACTGAGCCTGAGTCCTCTGCAAGAGCAGCCAGTGCTCTTAATGGCTGAGCCACCTCTCTAGCCCTCGTGTCTGTTTTTGTAAATAAATAAATAAATAAATAAATAAATAAATAAATATTTGGTGAAGCGAGCAGTTTGGACTTATCTGCATTTTTTGTTTTGATTTATTTGGTCTTCTCTGTTGCTATTGTTACAAATATTAAAAGTTGCAGGGTAGATGGAAATATGCCAAATGCCTGTATCTCTAACCTGTTTTTCCTTTTGAGAAAATTAGTCTCAGTTACCAATGTTGAAGTTTTACTCTAGAACATCTGTGTTCATACTTGGAATCTTGACTTTTTAATTTAGCAATTCCTAGGAAATACACACCAGATTAGATATCAATACCGTGTGAACGTATGACCCAAGGTCATGTAAACAACCATCAGAGTCAGACAGGGAAAACTTATCAGAGTACATCAGCAGATGAGTGAGGGTGGGTTTATGGTGGAGGAGGCACATGCATACAGATAATACACCTGCCACGTAAGGCCAGGATCGGCCATGGGAATCACCCTGATCTTCAACAGCTTGTGTTAGTATCTCTCTCTCTCTCTCTCTCTCTCTCTCTCTCTCTCTCTCACACACACACACACACACACACACACACACACACGCCGTTTATCAGGAGCTGTAAGAATTTCACCCTAACTGATTGAGAAAGTAGTCAAGATGGGCTGCATGGAGGCCTTTGAGGCCGGGCTACCATAGGAACAATTAAACAATGGACAGCAGAGTGGCAGCAGTTTTTTCTGTCAACTTTAAAAATTCTCCCTGAGCAGCACTTTCTGCTTAGAAACAAAGCCATCAATGAGAAATAATTGTCTAAATAATATTTTATATGGACTTAAGCCTAATGTCTGGGAAGTGTAATCCCTTGAACTCTTAAAGAAATATACTTCAAATCTTGGTCTCCAATACTGTAGTGCCCACCTGTAGCTAAGGGAGACAACCAACTATTGTTCTAAAATGATGGATAGATTTGTTTTCTACCCCTATCTGGAAGCCTTTAAGAGGAAACTGACACTGATTCTAGCTACTCCAACAGCTATCAAAATGCCTGAAAACAAATCCTGAATCCATCACTCTGTAGTCCAGCCTTGGCAGACAAAAGAAAAATGAGGAGGAACCCAATAGAGGGATGCTTTCGGAAGCCCTTGTCAAGAAACTCCAATGGACTCTCATATGAACATTTGAAAATTGCCCTGTTCTGACTTTTTTCTAGTTCCCTATCTAGAACTTGTAATGCTAATTACTCTTGCCTTTACTTCTCCTTCACATCTCCTAGTCACGATTCAGAGACTTTCTTTTCCCCTTAGAGATAAGAGTTATGCAATTTGGGAGTCTTTTAGATAGACCCACTGAAGGGGTACCCCAATTGCCTCACCTAGCATCCCTGTTCAGCATGGAAGAAGCCAAAGCAGTCTGCGTCCCGATTCCCTATCTGCCAAGTTGGGTAACCCCTTCAGAGGATGGTGTGATAAGAATAGGAGGTAGGAATTGGCTAGGCAGTTAGGGTAAAAAGACTCCAAAGAAAAGTAGGCAGTTTCTTGGCTAAAAGTCAAAATGTCCTTGGGCCTCTTAGCAGCATACTCTGTTCCAAAAGCCAAAAATGTCAAAAGTATTGGGAGTTCTTATCTAACCCCTAAAAGGTTTTAGGCTTACCTCTTCAGAGAGGGAAATGTTAGAGTAGCAAAAAGCCTCCCCTCCCCCCAAAAAGAAAGAACACAAAGTTGTCAGAAAAAAGTGATGGGGAGATATGGGAGGAGTTGGAGGGGAGGGAGTGGGCATAGATTTGATCAAAACACCTCATATGCATGTATGAAATTAATAGTTTTTTTAAAATTTAAAAAATTCTCCCTGTGTATATAATAATGATACAAAATCTCTCTCACTCTCGCTGTCGCTCTCTCTCGCTCCAGCTCCCCCTCCTGCTCTTGCTGTCTCTCTTCCCTCAGTTAACTGTCCAGCATTTCCCTGCCCCCAGTTGGTACTTGCAGTTAAGTCTCCAGCATTTTGCTACCCTGAAGCAGTTGTCCACATTTTACAGTGAGACCCCTCTGAGGAAGGCACGGCGGACATCAGTCTTCGCGTCCCAGCTAGACACATTTTTGCTCTCAGATTAAATTTTTTTAACTACTGTGCCTGTTGGTGATGGGGGGGTGGATGATATTTTATTTTGTCATTTTGTTTTTCCCATGAATGACAAAGAAAGAGAATATTTTTAAAACACTCTCTTCTAAATGGTGAGTTCTACCAGCCAAAGCTTTTTCCTATTTTTAATAATTCCCTTTATAAAATGGGTTATCTTCAAAATACAGTCACTATACAAACTTATTAATGACTCCTCATGACAATTATCTACCCCATAGGCTATTCCATTGAAGCATATTATCCTGTAAAGCATCCAGTGCCACTGATAATGATAAATTCTTGTAGAGAGAATGAGTCTCCATTACTAAACCTGGCACGTAACTATGGGACAGAAGTAAACTTGAAGTTAAATTCCATCCCATATCTACAATGGACCTTCCCTTTCTGGGCTTGGTTGATGCTATATTTGAACTACATCCTTCCTTTTTCTTTGTTTTCTAACTTCAGGTAGTTTGGGGGATGCCTGCTGTGTACAAGGCACTCACTCGGGGATTCTGACTTACCGAAAATATGTGCATACTGCAAACCCCAATGCCTGTGTAGCGTATTAAATGAAAAAGAAACTTTGTGTATAAACACTGTGCCTGCAGACCCAAACAGTATTATTGTAAAGTCTGAGAGCAGAGGAGGGAAATGAAACCTCTAACTGGACAGTATAAAGAGATTTCCACCTGTGACATGACTGGGAGCCCCTAGGCAGATTGCACGAACAAAGTAAAGAAACTCAGGGAGGCATAAGAACTCATGGAAGATGGAAAGACGGCTGAGCGTTAAGAATACTTGCTGTGCTTGCAGAGGACCAGAGTTAGTTCACTGCAGCCTGTAACTCAGGCTCCAGAGACTCAGGTGCCTTCCTCTGGCCTCTGTGGGCACGGTACTCACATGCACAAACCTACACACATATACATGTTAAAATTTTAAAAGAACTCACTAGAAAGCTACCTGCTTTGGTGACATCATAGGAAAATGATGCTGTTGAAGAAGAATATTTGTGATTCATGCAGAGTGTGTGAGGATGTTCTGGAGGGTAATTGGACTGACGCGCCTTCCGGGATACTGTGTAAATAACAAGGATATACGAGCAGCAGACGACTGACAACTCCAGAGGCTACTTATACATTTCAGGGAAAAAAAAAATGTGATGGAATCTTGAACCACAGGATAAAGGACGGGTGAAAAGCAATCAATATTCTGACGATAGAACTGCAACCCTTGTAAGTAAGTACATTTTACAATGGCGGCGAAAGAGTAATTCCACTCTTGGTGAGGACTTTAACAAAGATGGGAAAAACCATGGAAATATTAAGAATCGGGGGCCAGCCAGCAAGTTGGTTCTGTGGGTAAAGGCACTTGCGAAGCCCGATACCTAAATCCAATCCCTGGGCCCTACGTGGTGGAGAGAGCTGACTCCTACAAGTTGTCCTGTGACCTCCACATGCCAAAGCACAGCCATGGATACATACAAATAAATGTCAAAAAAGATCTTTTTCAAGAAATTGTGAGACATTTACTTATGGAGATGTTAAGTTTCAAGCACTAAGACACCCTGGTAAACAGACTCAGTGGGCGCTGGAGAGGTGTGCGGCTAAGAGCACTGATTTCCACCACCTACATGGTGGCTAACAACCAGCTAACAACCTTTCGAAACTCCAGTTCCAGGGGAATCTGACGCCCTCTTCCAACATCCGCAGGCATTGCATGACATGGGTGCACTTAGCTACTGGAGGCAATACACTCATGCACATAAAATAAAAATATTTTTTAAAAAATTTAAGTGTGAATGGAATTGGAATTATGTGTTTGGAGTCAGATAAGGGATATAAATGCGCTGGGAAAAGAGGCTGGGGTGTGACTGTGACCTTCTCAAAGCTTCCCCGGGTAGTAAGGGGCCCTGTTTATCTTGATGGCATTAACCAGGACGAGCTAGTCACAGCTTTAACTTATATATGATGAAAGGTGACACATATCCCAGGTCTGTATTTCTCAGGAGCAAACAGAAGACAACAGAATCCTCTGGCACAACTTCTGATGTTGCCTAAACATTTGGCTGCGAGTGCACGTTGTGGAAACACCCCACAGTTTTGTTCTACTTTCAGTTGGGCCAATATCTTACTCTGACTGAAGACGGATTCTGTGGGAATTAGACTAAAGGGATCTGAGGCTCGCCATGAGTTTCTGATCCCTGAGATCCCTGAACAGCAATCTCCCAAGAGGTGACTAACTAGAGTGTGAATCCCATAGTAAAGTGCAAAAAGCTGAGGAGGAGTGTAATGTCTGCAAAGTGTTTCAAGGGGCCTAGCACACCCCAACCTTCAAAACAGGCCCTGGAGAAGATTCCCCTGGGCACTGTCATGGTGCTGATCAGTAGCAAATAAATGCTACGATTAGAATTGCCCAGAAGGAATCACTAAGAGCTTATGATAGAATAATAAAAGAAAATTCTCTAAGCCGTGTCCAATCTAAGCTAATAAGTGTGGGAATCTGTACCAGGGCAACCCTCAGGCTGGGGCACAATGGATGTCTGTGCCAGGGCTATGTGAGCTGTTGAGAAATATCCCCATCAGCCAGTCGTGGAGGCTCATGCCTTTAATCCCAGCACTCCAGAGATGGAGGTAAGCGGATCTCCGTGAGACAGAGGCCAGCATGGTCTACATCGCAAGTTCTAGGTCAGGCGAGGCTGCAGGGAGACTGTCTCAAAAAGCCCTCCCTACAAAAAATGGCCCTTTCTTCATATTAGCAACAAAAGACACTGAGAAGAATAAATTCTACTAGAGTCTGTGCTAAGGAGACATGGTAACTAATGAACTTACTTGGATGCCATTAATGAGATCCCATCAACAAAACACTTGTCTGGTCAGTTACTGTCCACAGATTAATTTGTTAACTCAATAAATAGCTGTGGTGTATCTGCTGCTGGCTAGACGCTGTCCAGTCACTTACAATAGAAGAATCCACACGAAAGGCAAACATTCTTGCATTTGTAAATGCGCCTGTCTATTTTTACTGTAGCATATTAATTGTACATATTATTGGGTTCATATAGACAATTTTTCACGTATATCATGCATTTTGACCATGTTCACCCCAACCACTCCCTTCTCTTTCCCCTTCCTCTTAACTTCCTTCCTATATTAATATCACATATATTTTCTATTTATTATTTTTATTTTATGTGTATGAGTGTATTACTTGTATGTACGTAAGTGCACCCGTGTCGTGCAGTGCCTGTGGAAGTCAGAAGAGAGCGTTGGATCCCCTGGAAATGGAGTTAGGGCAGTTGTTAGCTAACATGCGGGTGCTGGGATTCGAACCTGGGTCCTCTGTAAGAACAACCATTGCTCTTAACCACTTAGCCATCTCTCCAGTCCCTTTCTCATATATTTATATAAAGCCATATCTATATAAGATTCATTTGTCTATGAAGAATTACAGGATCCACAAATGAAAGAAACACAGTATTTGTCTTTCTGCTCCTGACTTATTTCATGTGGCATAATAATCTTCAGTCCCATCCATTCCCAGCAAATGACATAATCTCGCTCTTCTTCATGGCTGAATAAAACTCCATGTGTGTGTCTACATTTTCTTTGTCCACTCCTTTGTTGATAGATACCTCAGCTGATCTCATAACTTCACTGTTGTAAACAGCACTTCGGTAGACACAGATGTGCGGGTATCTGTGATAGTTTTCCAGGACGTCTTCCAACATGTACCCCACAGTGGTGCAGCCACGTCATATAGTCCCTCTATTCTTAGTTTTTGAAAAACTGCCATACCAGGTTCCACAGTGGCTGGATCAGCCTGCATTCCCACCAGAAGTGTCTACGTTAGAGCTTTCTTTTAAATGAGAAGAGACAGGTAATAAACAGAAAAGGTAATTGAATCAAGATGAACTGCCTTTGAGAAAACAGAGCAGGAAAAGCTGAAATTATGAAACCAAGGTGGAGGAAAGCAGAATTGTCACTTGGAAGGGAGGGCTTAACGGGGCTTCATGGAGCAGAAGATGTTTATTCAACCTGCCCAGGAGGTGCAGCATGTGTCCCGTACCACAAGCAGCGTGGAGCGTTCTCACAGGGCTTCTCTTCTGGTTTTTCAGGTCATCTTTACTTAGGTGAATTTTGCATTGCTGGTGGTCAACTTCATCATTTTCTTCCTAAGAGATGGTATGATATGAGACCATTCTGAGGTCATTCGACAAAAGCCGTAGCTGTCATTTACATACCGTGAACACGGGTACAGACTTTTTTTTAATGTGTATGAATGTATTGCCTGCATGTGTGTAAGTACACCTGTGTTGTGCAATACCTAAGGAGGTCAGAAAAGGACATTGGAGTCCCCTGGAACTGGATTTACAAATGGTTGTTAGCTGCCAGTGAGTGCTAGGAATCAAACCCGGGTCCTCTGCAAGAGGAATCAATGCCCTTAACCACTGAGCCATCTCTCCAACCGCAGCACAGGTTCAGATTTTTAATATATAAGCTGGATTTTGTATAGAAAGTCTCAGGCTAGTGGGAGGTGTGCCTGAGGCTGTTCACAGCTCTAGCTCCAGGGAATACACCTTCTTCTGGGCTCCACAGGCATTGGTTAGTTTAGGTCAACTTGACACAAACTAGAGTTACCTGGAAGGAAGGAGCCTCAGCTAAAGAACTTCCAGATCAGATTGGCCTGTGGCCATGTCTGTGAGGCATTTTCTTAACTGCTAATAGTTTTTGGAGGGTCCAATCCACTGTGGGCAGGACCATCCTTGGGCAAGGAATCCTGGGTTGTATAAAAAGCGTAGCTGAGGCGGGTGGAGAGAAGGCTCAGTGATTAAGAACACTGGCTGTTCTTCCAGAGGAAACAAGTTCTGTTCCCAGCACCCACGTGGTGGCTAACAACCATCCATAACTCTAGTTCCAGGGGATCCAATGCCTTCTTCAGACCTCCACAAGCATTGCACATGACACAGGTGTACTTACATACATGCCAGTAAACATACACTGAAATTTGAGGTGGGGTGCAAATGGGCAAGTAGCACCCCAAACACCTGTGGTTATGACAGCCCAGCATGGTCCAGTCCCTCTGAAAACTACCCCACCTCTTAGGAATGGGCCCCTGCTGCCTTGAGGCAACATTCTCTCTAGCTATAGCTGAGCAGAGTTATCAATCTATTTTAAGCTGGTTTATCGAGATCCCTCTTCAGGAATTTTGATCTGGGGTGTCTCCATGGGTAGCTAAAAGTAAGGATTTATTTATAGAATCCAGAGCTGTGAGGCTTACACAAGTGCTTCAAGTCCACAAAATAAAAAGAATAAAGTTGCTGTGAAGAGGGAAGAAAGGATGAAGGGCTCGTGTTTCTTTAAGAAGAAAGCTGACCAAAGTCTTTGTTGGTCTTGGCTTTTAGTAGTTTTCATTCCTAGCCCCTTTGAAAGCCTGGGGCATAGTCCACCCTGCACAGGTCTGGGAGATCACTGTTTTTTAAATAATACACAGTGATGTGGATTGTAATGTCACCCTTTTATTTTCTTAAGATATTTATTTGCTTTTTTTCTTAACTTGCAAATGAAGAAACAGCCATAGCAACAAAAGGTTGAAGTCATTCACTCATTATCTTTGTTTTCTTTTCTTGACTTCTTGTGCATGCTAATTGAACCCAGGTCCTCTTGAACGCTAGGCAAGTAGCACTGAGCTGTATCCCTTCAACCCATTCACATACTTAATACATCTCAGTCACTTGAAAAAGCAGAAAATATTTACAAAAGGATCCCTTACCAAGTATTGGGTGCCTTAAAGTCTGAAGTCAAACAGAAAAGGAAATTAAGAGAACCCTAAATCTACATGCACAGCATCCAGCCCTCACTGCAGCAAGATACAGGCCCCCAAGGTGGTAGGAAGTTCACCCATCTTGGTTTCCTGGTTGCACCCACATGGTCACTCTCTTGGACAGTTTTCACAACTGCCCAGCTGTTGCATGCTGCTGGTATGGCCATATCCACCAGGCCTCCACAGCAGTTCAGCTTCACTACCACAGGGCACACATTGCCTTGCAAACAGACAATAATCTGCTATGCATCCCCTGACCTCCGAGGCTTCTCTTTGAAATCTCTGTTGAAGGCTGTAAGACCCCATATTATTTCATTCTGCAGTCCTGCCTAACCAGCATCCAGGGACAATGTGGAGGCCTACCACCAGACCTAGCTACCAGAGTCACCAGCCTAGAAGCCTCCAAGCTCCTTGATAACTGAATACAGGCAAGCAAATCCAAAGGCCTTGTCACCGCTGGGTGTATAAGGCAACTTATGACTCTTTCTTAGCAGGAGTCCTCTGGGACATTTTTGAAACCAAATATTGTTCCTATATTCCTCTGTTAGTTACTTTTCCCATTACGATATCCAAAATAGCCGACGAGAAGCAATTTAAGGGGCTGCGGAAAATGCTCGGTCAGTAAATTGCCTTCCATACAAGCGAGGAGACCTGAGTTTGTATCCCTAAGCAGGTGAGGAGCATGTCTACAACCCCAGCACTGGAGGTGAAAATAAGCGGATCCCTGGAGTTTGTTGACTAGCTAAACTTAACCAGATGAGCTCCAGATAAAGTGACAGGCCCTATCTCAAAAAGAAAATTAAGTGGAGGACAAATGAGGAGGACCCCTGGTGTTCACACCTGGCTTCCACAAGCAAGCATACACACACACACACACACACACACACACACACACACACACATACACACATGCACAAGCACGTGTAAGCACACATGCATGTACCCACCCAAACAAGGACATATACCACAAACAGGAAGGAAGGGAGGGAGGGAGGGAGGGAGGCAGGGAGGGAGGGAAAGGAAGGAAGGGACTTCCCTAGGGCAGGGTTTATTTTGGCTTATAGCTTCAGGGATGCAGTTCATCATGGTAGGGAGGCATGGCATTCAATGCAGGAGCCATCTGGTCATATTGCATCCACAGTCAGGAAGGACAGAGAGACCAGAAATGAAGCCGTGCCAGAGAGCCTCAAGAGTCCCTCCAGTGACTCCTGGCTTCCTACAGGGTTCCACCTGATGAAGTTCCCCACCCTACTCAAACAATATCACTAGTAAGGGACAAAGTGTTCAAACTCAGAGTTTGTGGAGGACCTTTCACATTCAAACTACAATCCCCAAACCTGTGGTGCTGTAATATATAGACATTGAAACTCCAAACCACAGCAGTGCACATTTGAAGAAGGGAACAGTTCCTAAATGCATTCTTAATTAACAAAGGTCAAAAATAGGATTTGCTACCTTTGAAGTTGTAGTTACAACTGAATTCTATCAGCTGCATTAGTGTAGCGGCAAGGAGCTCTACGGTAGCGTTCCTATAACAGAGACCATTTACCAGGTGATGCGAAGAAGATGATGTTCTTCCAGGCTTCATTCCCGTGCTTTGATCCAGTAAATCAGAAGTGGAGTCAATGTCTACATGTTTAATAAACACTCCAAGTGACTGATACACAGGTTCCCAGGACCATGTCTTCAGAACTGTAAGATGGTGGTAATTACCCTAAGAGGCAGCAGCAGAATGAACACTGACCTGGGTTTTGCAAGTCACAGCATTTCTGAATTGTTTGTTCAGATTAAGAAATGTGAATACCATTCTTCCCGATTTGGTGTTGTCAAAGTAAAATAACATAATGAAGTTTAATAACAATATTCACATGTCACTATTTATGTTACCAAGTTGCAAGAGGGAAGGCATGCTGCTTCCACGGAAAGTGCTCCGAATACCAAAGTGGGACTCGGCCGTGATTGCTGACAGGTGAGGAGTGAGATGGCAAAATCAAATGCTTTCAGGAAGGAAAATTTTAAAAAACAAGTCTGGCTGAATGTGAGCTCGGCTTCCTTTCTCAAACTCCTATTCCTTCTCAAGAGCCAAGGATTGACAAAATCATGACATTTCCGTGTATTCTTCTCGGTTTTAGTTTAAAACTTAGTTTCCTTAGAGCAAGAGTGCATCAAATGGAACCATCACTGTTTCTCTCTAACAGTGTGGTACTTCCTCTCTGCCTTGTCTTTACCGCCTGCTCTCTCTCCTCTTTCCTCAGGCACTGTTGGGTCTTTTCCATTGTGTCTACATGTAGAAAAGGAGACCTGTGCTTTTGCAATGGTCCTGTCTTTTTTTAAAAAATTATTTATTTATGCATATGAGTGTTATACCCGCATGTAAGTGCATCCATGTTGTGAAGTGCCCAAAGAGGCCAAAAGAGGGCGTCAGATCCCTTAGAACTGAAGTTACAGATGGTTGTTAGATGCCATGTGGGTGCTGGGATTTGAACCTGGGTCTTCTACAAGAGCACCCGGTGTTCCTAACTGCTGAACCATCTCTCCAGCCCCAATGGTCCTGTCTTAAGGAGATATGCCATCTGTCTTGTCCATATGGTTTCATGGTCTTCTGTTGCTACTAACTTTGACCAGTCTCTGGCATAGGCAAAGCTGAGTTGGGTCCCACAGCTAGGACATCATCAAAAGCAGATGCTGTGACTGTGATTGTCCCTTAGTACAGAGAATCAAAGCTGTATCCCCCAAAATTCACTATGGAGATGATTCCCAACAGAGTCTCTTGTGAAAGTGCACCCTTTCTACAATGAGTAGTCACATATGGCAGTAAGATGGTATTCTGGATAGCTTCAGTTGTCAATGTGACATACCTGGGAAGAGGGAACCACCACTGGGGAATTTCCTATATCAGACTGTCCTGTGTGCATGTCCGTGAGGCATTTTCTTCGTTACTGAGTGATGTAGGAGGGCCAGGCCCACTATGGCTGGTACCATCCCTGAGTACTTGTTCCTGGGTTGTATAAGAAAGCACACTGAGCACAGGCCAGAGGAGCAAGCTAGTAGCAGTGTTCCTCCATGGTCTGTGAGTCTGTTCCTGTCTCCAGGTTCCTGCCCTGAGTTCCTGTCTGACTTCCCTCCATAATGCACTATAAGCTATAAAGTGAAATAAATCCTATCCTCCCCAAATTGCTTTGATCACGATGTTCATCATAGCAATGGAAAAGCCACCTAAGGGTCTGGAGAGATGGCTCAGCATTAAGAGCACTGGCTGCTCTTACAGAGGACCCAGGTGTGGTTTCCAGCACCCACATGGCAGCTAACAACCATCCATAACTCCAGTTCCAGGGGACTTTGCAGTCATTTCAAGTACCTATATGCAAGTAATGTACTCATACACATAAAATAAAATAATAAATAAAATATTTTTTAAGATGAGGAAGAAAAGCTAACTAAAACAGATGGATGGCCCTTACAGAATCTTCCTCAGAGTTCCTTGGGACCACTGTTGTCCTAGGAATCTCTTCCAAGCCAAGCTCAGCCCCAGAGCTCTTGGCAAAGTTTACACTGTCTTTCTCACTACATTATTCCCTTCCCCAAACTCCATGCTGTTTGCACCCCCAGACTCACACAGTCATTCATCTGCATGCTTGTTTTCTGTTAAGTAAACATCACTAAACTCTAGCCCCTTATAACCAGTATATTCCTTCTAATATCCAGGAAATAACCTCTGTAACCTCATTGTCTAAGGAGCAGCCTGTGGAGTAGAACCTCAACAAAGAGATCAGTAAAATTTCAATGTTCAGCTTCCTCCCTTACTGTCTCTCCTTCCCGGACTAGATTGCCTTGATATTGTTGGCTGTATTCAAATACAAATTAATAACTCTGCCTCATTCACGTTTTGTTCAAATTCCAGGTTTTTGATGCCACTGGAGAACTGTCTTCTCAGCCCAGGCTCCTTCAAAACTCAATGTATCAGCTATGCAAAATCTGGCAGGAGTCCAGGCCTTTTGAGTCTGGTCATGAATAGGTTAGGGGGCATGCTTACAGCAACAGAAATTGAACAAACACAAACTTCCGCAAAGCACCTGCCTCGGCTGCATTCATCGACGTCAGGACCACGTCCCTCGGACTTCTACCTTGTCACCTGGTACTTCCTCACCTCTCTACTGTTGCCAGTTCTGTTCTGCTAGCCTTTCCCATCTCAACGCCTAACAGCAAATCTGTTACTCACTAAACAGTATTTCAAGAAATCTTCCCAGATCTCTGAGTGTTTTGCAGTCACTTCCTGTTGTGAACTCTGTCCATATCTCTGTTACTGCCATTATTACATTGTAATAAGTTTGCCTGTGTAAGTTACCCATTAACCTGTAAACACTTTCATGATCTAAGCAGGGTGCTTGGGATTTTTTATTGTCATACTAAACAACAAAATGCCGTACCAAAGAATGTTTGCCATGTACTATATATAAAGTACTCAAATACAAAAACATTGTCACTTCCGAGGGTAAAACGATGACCATAGCACTGCAAAATTAATTAAAATTCCTACAAGAGAAGTATGATTTCAAAAATTATAGTTTGTACCAACTCAGAGAAATAAGAAGCCCAGCATACCTAAGGGTCACAGACAGGTTTCCAGTGACCACGACGCATTTCATGTAGGTTATGATAGGAGACAGCAAAGCCACGAACCTTCAAGTAACATGGAAAGCTGATCAGAAACTTGGGAGTTCACTTATGAGTGTCTACGATATTTAAGAAATTAGTCCAGAAGCACATACAGCAATTTAGTCCCTGTTTAATCTTTATAAGTTTTGAATGTTAACACAACAACAACAAAAACCAACTCATCTTGGAATTTTGTCAAGAAGCTTAGAAACCACCACTCTGTCATAGAAAGAAGTAAAGAGTTGGGCAAAATTAAAGCAAGCAAACGCCTCTCAGATGGTCAGAGAAGTAAGATCACAGAGCAGATCATTATTCCCAAAATCGTATAAAAAGGTGACCACACCTTACTGTTACAAACACTCAGGCAGAACTCCCCTGGAAAGCTGTACCGGGGAAGTTTGAACTACAGCTGACGGATGGCATCCTAGTGAGCCAGTGTGAATGTTGAGAGGTCAAAGCTCCAGGAGGCCCTTGTCATGGGTGACTCCACACTGCAATGAGTTTCACCTCCAAGAGCTCAAACAGGTTCCCACAGAGAACACTGGAGAGAACTCCCTCACGTTTCCAGCAGGCAGAGGGAGAAGTAACCATTAACAACACAACAGAACACACTGTTCTTAACCACATTTGCCCTGAGGAAAAGCAAGTAACCAGAGCCATCGTCACTGGAGTTTTATCTGTCTGGTTGAGCTGGGAGAAGGGAATGAATTATCCAACTCCTGCCAGCTCTGGTCTTCCTCATGAGGGAAGAGAAAGACTTAACTCAAACTGCCTTGTGGCTTCTGACCTACCTAAGAGGAAAGAAAACCATGAGTCACCGTTTATAGCCCAGGGACACAGCCCAGTAGAGAAAGAGGCTGTATTATTCTGAGTTCTGTAGAAGAAGAGAACTGAAAGGATTGAATACACATTTTAAAAGAATTCTTTAGATGGGCTTACAATGCAGTATGGGTAACCCAACAATGGTTGTATCACCGTGGAGAGACTGAAAACTTCTGCAGCCGCTCAGCCCAGGAGGATGGCCACTTCAGCAGTCCTAATCTGGCTCTGAAGGCCTGTAGTCAAAGCACCACTGGTCTGGTTTTAAGTCTACACTGGAAGTGTGAAGAAGCTGGTTCTAATATCATGGAAGGAATCAGCAGCTGTGGGAATAGGGTAGGTAGGTGAACATACCAGTGAGAGTCACGGCCAAGTGAGAAACACCATGAAGCTTCCCTTCTTCTCTGCTCTTCCATCTGGACTACCAGAAGGTGTCACCCAAATTGACTGTGGGTCTTTCCACAGCAATTAAGGCAATCAAGACAATCCCCTACAGATACGGGCTTGAGCCAGCCTGATGCAGACAATCCTTCATTGAGGCTCTCTTCCCCTGTGATTCTAGGTTGTCAACTATAGCTAACAATCCCAAAGGCTAACTCATAGGTCCACTGCCACATTACTATGGACCTATTTATCATCATCTTATTGTCTTAATTAGAAATAAGACACACAAATACATTTGTGTGCATTTAGGTGTACTTATGTATAAAAGAAATGAATGGCAGCCATAATCCCAGAAGATGGGAGAAGAATTAGGAAGATTTTATTATTAAGAGACTTGTATATCCCATGAAGTGGGGCAGAGTTATTTGAATGCAGACATGGATTTGTTGGGACTCTATAGAGCAAACCCTGGGGAATCCACAAAAAGAAGTTGTTCATTTTTATTTATTACAATGTATGTGTAAAGAAAGGAGAGGAAATTGAATCATGTAAGATGCCCAGTACCTGAAGCTACACAAGATGCTCGTGAACAGTTTGCAGAATGAACACATCTATGTAGCAAAGTAGTGGAAGGGTAGATACATAAGTAGATGTGAAAATCTTAATGAGCCTGGTGACAGCTGGTTATTCAAGTAAAGCTACAAAATACTGTGTATGGGTGGGTTGCTATGGAGATAGCTCAGGTGGTCAAGTGCTTGCTGCACAGGTATTAGGACCTGTGTTCCATCCCCTGCACCCACACAGAAAGCTGACCATGGTGGTACATGCTTATAATACCAGCTTGGGTGTGGGAGAGGGGAACAGAGACAGAGCCAGTCTAGCACAACTGGTAACCTCTAGGCTAGTGAGAAAACCTGTAGCAAAAAACAAGGTGAACAGTCCTGAGGGACTACACCCAAGGTTGTCCTCTGGCCTCCACATGCACAGATAGACACACACACACACACACACACACACACACACACACACAAACACACATGTAAACATACATATGTATGCACATAAATGGGGGTGACAAAATAGAAACAAAGAAAAATAAGTAGAAGACAGTAACAAATATTGTAGACATTAATCCAAAAACATGTCCAACTAGATGCATTCACTATGACAAGTATATGACACTCTCAGACATATAGGGAGATTATAGGTGATAATAAATAGATTGATAGATAGATGATAGATAGATAGATAGATAGATAGATAGATAGATGATTGATTGATAGGTAGGTAGATGATAGATAGATAGGTGATAGATAGATGATAGATAGATAGATGATAGATAGATAGATAGATGATAGATAGATGATAGATAGATAGATGATAGATAGATAGATAGATGATAGATAGATGATAGATGATAGATGATAGATAGATAGATAGATGATAGAAATAGATAGATGATTAATAGATAGATGATAGATAGAAGATAGATAGATAGATGATAGATGATAGATAGATAGATAGATGATTGATTGATAGGTTAGATAGTCAGATAGATAGATAGATGATAGAAATAGATAGATGATTGATAGATAAATAGATGATAGATAGATAGAAGATAGATAGATGATAGATAGACGATTGATTGATAGGTAGGTAGATGATAGATAGATGATAGATAGAGAGATGATAGATAGATAGATGATAGATAGATAGATAGATGATAGATAGATAGATAGATGATAGATAGATAGATAGATGATAGATAGATAGATAGATGATAGATAGATAGATAGATGATAGATAGATAGATAGATGATAGATAGATAGATAGATGATAGATAGATGATTGATTGATAGGTTAGATAGCCAGATAGATAGATAGATGATAGAAATAGATAGATGATTGATAGATAAATAGATAGATAGATAGATAGATAGATAGATGATAGATAGATGATTGATTGATAGGTTAGATAGCCAGATAGATAGATAGATGATAGAAATAGATAGACAATAGATAGATAGATAGATGATAGATAGATAGATAGATGATAGATATTATGCTTTGTTTATAAGCACTCCTTAGAACACTCTCTTATTCTTCTCCCCCTTCTCCTGGTCCTCTTCCTCTTTTCTAATAATCTCCACCTACTTTCACATATTTTTTTCTAAATACCACATATGAGAGAAAACATATAAGGAGTCCAATTTAATCTAATCAATTGCAACAATACATATTACATATGTTCATAACATCTTTATTTTTCAATTCTCTTATATTGCTATTTGACAGAAAGATTAATGATTTATTTTTAGTTCTTGTCCTTTGGCTCCACCTTAACCCAATCAACTGCCTCATATCCTATGGCTCAGTAGAATAGAAGCCTGAAGCTCTCTCTGTTGAGAATAAATCAGACTACCTGGAAATAAAGGACATTACAGAGTTCCTCAACTCTTCAAACATGTCGAGGTTCTGGAAGACCAGGGAAGATTAACTGCTCTGAATTAAATGGTCTCACTAGCATAAGAGAAGTGAATGGCAATGATTGGTGTTGAATAATATCCTGAATGAAAGGAGAAGATCTACAAAGGGGTCTTGAATAATATCCTGAATGAAAGGAGAAGATCTACAAAGAGGTCTTGAATAATATCCTGAATGAAAGGAGAAGATCTACAAAGGGGTCTTGAATAATATCCTGAATGAAAGGAGAAGATCTACAAAGGGAAATTCTGCAACATCTTGAGAGATTTCAGTGGGATATCAAGATGCTGCCACATTGACATAGACCTTCGCCTTTGAACTGATAACTGCTTTGTAAGAGAAGGCCATTTGGGGAAAATCCACTTGGACCTTGGGAACACCGAAGTACAAAGCTCACAACCTCCTCAGAGGGGTCAGAAAGAGAAAGCAAACATGAACTGTGGAGCGTTGCCAGCTGTGTGAAGAGTTCACAAAGATTCTCCAGACCATTCTTGTGATATTTCTGTAGAAACATTAGAAACTGAGACTTTAAATCACTAGGACAAGAATTAAAAAATCAATGAATTGTGGGTATGCCCAAAATTCATCAATCTTATGTTGAAAATGTCAAACAAAGCATACGTGCCAGGAGATAGCATTCACATAACTCAGAATAATCAGAGCTGATGGGAAGTGATAAAGCAAAACTGTGGTTTCTTGGCTGCAGTGGGGAGGGACAGGAAGGTACAGAGAAGGCTGAAGGGGAAACCACAGGGAAAGGGGAGGCTCGTTCAGATTCTGTGTGGCTGGGAGGCAGGTGGCGTTGAAACCCAGTGCCCTCTGGCACCACCTTAACCCAGTCAGCTGCCTCATATCCTG
This sequence comes from Nannospalax galili, assembly GCF_000622305.1. Classification (NCBI taxonomy): domain Eukaryota; kingdom Metazoa; phylum Chordata; class Mammalia; order Rodentia; family Spalacidae; genus Nannospalax; species Nannospalax galili. Next base: position 1,313,966 of record NW_008345053.1, read on the forward strand.
TGGCTTAGTAGAATAGTCCTCTCCCGGAGACATCAGAGTTCCTGAATACATGGAAGAAATTCTCTGATGTTTCTTTGCTTACTTCTGTCTTGTAACCAGCTTGTTAAGTAGTTATAATCTGTTATAGCCTTTCTATAGACCAATAACAAGCAACTGGAGAAAGAATACATGGAAACCCTTCCATTGACAATAACGTCATAAAAATTAAACCTGACCAAAGACATTGAAGACCTCTACAATGAAAATTTTAAATCTTTAAAGAAAGAGATTGAGGAAGACATCAGAAGATGGAAGGACCTCCCATGCTCAGGGATTGGAAGAATTAATATTGTGAAAATGACCATCCTACCAAAAGCCATTTATAGATTTAATGCAATGCCAATCAAAATCCCCATGACATTTTTCACAGAATTAGAAAAAAAATCTTAAAATTCATATGGAAGCACAAAAGTCCCCAGAGAGCCAAAGCAACCCTGACCACAAAGAGAAATGCTGGGGGGATTACTATACCAGATCTCAAAGTACACTACAGAGCCATAGTCATAAAAACAGAATGATACTGGCACAAAAATAGACACATAGATCAATGGAACATCATTGAAGATCCAAACCTGAGTAACGCGCAATTTCAGCCACCTAATATTTGACAAAGGTGCCAAGAACACACAATGGAGGAAAGACAGCATCTTCAACAAATGGTGCTGGCAAAACTGGATCTCCACCTGTACAAGAATGAAACTAGATCCTTATCTTTAGCCTTGCACAAAAGTCAACTCCAAATGGATCAAAGTCCTCAATGTGAAGACTGAAACTCTGAAACTGCTAGAATAATTTGTTTAGGGAAGTCTTCTGATATCTGAAACTTTATTTTCTTAACATTTTGTCTATGTGTTAATGTACTTTTATCATTATTCACCTCATACCCTTCTTGAACCCCTTCTTATTCCCAACAAGCCCCCTCTTACTTTCATGGGGTGCTTTTTGGTGTATGTGTGTGTGACTCACTGAGTTCAGTTAGAATCCTTTTCATGAGCATGGGTCGGGGATATTAACTTCAGCACAGGCAACTTACCACTGACAACACAATTTTAAAGATTAAAAACTAAGAGCCAGGGGCTGGAGAGATGGCTCAGCGGTTAAGAGCACTGACTGCTCTTGCAGAGGACCCGGGTTTGATTCCCAGCACCCACATGGCGGCTATGAACCATCCTTAACTCCAGTTCCAGGGGAATCCAAAGTCCTCTTCTGATCTCTGATGCATTGAACGACACGGGTGCACTCACATACATGCAGGCAGCACACTCATACACATAAAATAAAAATAATGAATAAAACATTTTAAAAAAACTAAGAACCAGAGAATAACCACTAATTGCATAAGGTATAATCAGTGTTATTAGGAGGTCAAATAAAGTATGGGAAACAGAGGCTGGCTTGTGGTTTTACAAGAAAATTCACCATTTAAATGAAGAATATTGGAAGATTTATATTTTCACTACGTAGTCTAAAAATTGTTATATTTAATTATTATGTGCTTGCTATATAAATCATTGAAAAACTCTTTTTTTATTAGAAGAAGCATTTCATTATAACAGCATTAACGTATTCAATAACATTTTTCTGAGCTAGGGTACATCTCTTTCAAAATTGGCTGTACATTTTTAGGTTTACAGATGAATTATTACGCCTATACAATCTTTTACTAAAGATAAACTCTATAATGAGTAAAAGATTATATAAGCATAATAATTCATTTGTAAACCTAGAAATGTACTGCCAATTTTGAAAGACATGTACCCTAGCTCAGAAAAATTTTATTGAATAGGTTAATGCTGTTGTAATGAAATGCTTCTTTTAATTAAAAAAAATTTTTCTTCATGTTAATT
>NW_008345053.1:1321068-1323395 GCF_000622305.1 Nannospalax galili
TGTGGGTCAGAAGTTTTCAGACTTTCTCTTTAGGTCTGGAATCTACTAAGAACGATTTTGGCCTCAGGAACTTGGGAGTTGGACTGACCTGAGATCCTGGCCGAGGCCATGCCACGCAGGGATGAAAAGGCAGATGGGGTGGGAAGAAGCCCCAAGATTTACCAGGGAGTGGATTGAGTAGCTGGGTTGTACTGGATGCAAAGGATCAGGGAGAGGAAAGGTAAGCCTTGGAGCCCCAGAACGAGGCTGTCAGCCCCAGAAAGAGGCTGGCGGGTGTTGCAGGACCAGGGAAGCAGAGAGAGGTGAGGGCGGGGCCGGTCCGGAGGCCCAAGGAAGGCACCAAGCCAGTTTGGGTGAACAGGGTCAGGAAGCAGCACTGGCTCCCCAGGTGTCTGGGGCCCCAAGACTAGGAATGGCACAGGGCCCAAGCTTGGAGTAGAGAACAGTGGGGGAGATGGAAGGGTGAGCGCAGCTGGGGGATTCAAGGCACGGAGGGCTGCGCGGTAGACTTACCCCAAGAGAGGCCTGAGGGCAGGAGCTGAAAAACTCTTTTAAATCAAAGTAACACATCTACTTTTCAAAGACTTCATGGGAAATCACTCGTTAAACAGAATTCCAACAATTAAATATTTCTTCACTTTAAATGTTGGAAGACTGACTTGGAACACCTGTCACACTCTCTGCTACATTTTGTGTGTGTGTGTGTGTGTGTGTGTGTGTGTGTGTGTGTGTGGACAGTCGCTCATCATCTTACTCAACATAGGAGAAACTACATTTTAGCCTCACCTGACCCTAAATCAGGGACCAGTATTACCAATTTTTCCCTTTCTCTTTCCCACAAGGATTCCTGGGCAACTCAGAAAATCACCCTGTGCTCCTTGGACTGACATAGCTCCATAGGTGAACCTTGGCATGTGATTCTTAGATGAGGGAGGGGGGTACAGTTAAGAAAGTTTGAAATATTTTTAATAGTTTGTAACAGACAGGATTAAAGAGTCACAACTGGTCACACACAGATAATAAGTGTCTGTGAGATGCCCATCCCTAAGTGACATGTCTACAATGGAGGCTCTACACCTGAGGTTCACAGAACATTGTGCAACAAGAGGTAGAGGGAATACTAAGTATCTTTCAGCTCTCACCAACGAAACTATCTCATGCAGCAGAGGGTGATGAACACAAAAGGCCAAAGTGTAGAGACTAAAATACTGCAGAGTGTGGGTCCCTGTACAGGACTCCCACGCTAAATTTCACCCATCCAGGGCTCAGGGACCATTGTGGAAGAGGGGGCAGAAAGATTTTAAGGGCCAGGGGAGGAGGTGCATGACCATAACAAAACAGTCATACAGGCTCCCGAGACCTTGCTCATATGAACCTACAGCAATGGTGACAGTGTGCCCACGACCCACGCAAACTCAGACAAAAATCAGCATGAAACTAGGGTTATGGGCAGGAAGCCACAAATTTGACAAGGAACTACTGACAGTTGATCACTGCTGGGTGAGGGAGAGTTGATTATTTTTCTAAGGAAGTGATGCTAGACAGACTGAACAGGCTCCAGTAGATGAACTCACACCGAGGGCTAGCCCAGTACACAAACTGGACTCAGTAGGCTTTAACATATATGACAAAATGCATGAAGTCCTGTGGGTGGGCTCTGGGGGGTGCAGACAGGGAAGACAGGCCTAAATATGATTGAGCATTATTGTATAAAATCCACAAAAAATTAGCAAAAATATATTAAAAATATATTTTGGTGTCATGTGAATGGTTCATTCTTGATTAAAAGAGGCTCAAGGTGGTTAATGAGGGCAACTGGTCAGTGGGTGCTATGTGTACCTTGCATCAATATCAGCAACAGATTTTGGTTAAGTAAGACAGTGCCTTCCATAAAACATAGCTGATTCATATCAGCTCATGTTGGAGAGTTTAGGAAGCAAGAGCAGAACTCAGACTTTGCTCTTATTATCTGGACTCATGAAATGGGTTTCTTTTGCTCAGAAACAAAAAGATATGGCATACTTGCTTGCCACAGGACATACTGTGATCATGAAATCGGTATGAGTCTGCATGCTTCTCATTTAGGGATTACTTTGCACAACGTAAAGGCAGAGGAGGAGGCTGGGGCCACAGAGACCAGAACTGGGGGAGAAACAGTAACAGTTAGTGTGTAGATTTCCACGGTGGCAGTAATTTGCATAATTTACACTCATTAGAGCAAACTTCCCCCCAAACCTACACTGTATGAAAGTTGTACAGAGTTGGTCAAGTCAGTGCCTAGCTTTGTGTGTGTGTGTGTGTGTGTGTGTGTGTGTGTGTGTGTGTGT
>NW_008345053.1:1323425-1339612 GCF_000622305.1 Nannospalax galili
CAATCTTAGGTGTAACTCTGCAATAGCCATCCACCTTGTTTTTGAAACAGGATTTCTCACTGGCTTGAACTCCCGAAGTAGGCTAGGCTGGCTGGCCCAGGGATCAGCCTAGTCTCTAGCCCCAGCACTGGGACTATAAGTGCATACTATGATGCCTGACTTTTTTAATGTGGGTTCTCAGGATCAAACTCAGATCTTCATGCTAATGTGATGTGATGGTTAATATTGAGTGTCAGCTTGAACAGAATCTGGAATCACCTGGGACACAAACTTTCAGGTACCACTGTGAGGGATTATCTAGGGTAGGTTAGCCCCTGAGCATGCAGCGATCTAGACTGTGTTAACTGAAGCAAGGAACCCACAATCAATAGGGGCAGCACAATTCCATGAGCTGGAGTCCTCAAAAGGAGAAAGCACGCTGAGAGCCAGCATCCCTTTCTCCCCCTTCCCCACAGTGGATGCTTTGTGACAGCTGCCTCGAGTTCTTCCCACCAGGACTTCCCCACCATGATGGTCTGTACCCTCCAACTCTGATCCAAATAACCCTTCCTCCCTTAAGATTCTTTTGTGAGGTATTTTATCATAGAAATAGGAAAAGTAACTAAGATAAATAGCAAGCACTTTATCCATTCAGTTCTCTCCACAGCCTCCAACCCCAACTTCCTTATGGCCTTTGTAGAACATTCATGTAGAACGGTAACAAGCACAGTCCTCACAGACAAGCAGACAGATGTAGGCTTGAATTTTGTGCCTGCCACTTATTAATAAAACTGTTGAATCTCAGTTTCTGCAAAATGGAATTTAGGCTAGATAACTTTTAGGATTGTTTTAACAACTAAGAAGATGAGAAAATGGGGCTGGAGAGATGGCTTAGCAGTTAAGAGCACTGACTGCTCTTCCAGAGGACCCGGGTTTGATTCCTAGCACCCACATGGCAGCTAACAGCTAGCAGTAACTCCATTTGCAGGGAATTAGATGCCCTTTTCTGACCTCCCAGGGCACTGCACGACACGGGTGCACTTGCATATGTGCAGACAAACACTCATACACATAAAACAAACAATACATAAAATATTTTAAAAGAAGATGAAGAAATGCTTTTCACTTGATAGCTGACTGAGCACTTGCAGGTCCCTCTCATTTGAAACTGAGGATTAAGTTTTCAGTCTATGATAAGAAACTGAATTCTGCTGGAATTAGGTCATTTCCTCCAGTCCCCCAAATGCAATGTATTCATTCCTTGATTCTGATCTATTAATCTTTCTACAACTCAGGCCATGTCTCTGTTAATTTCCCAGGTGTGACTGAATAAATTATCACAAAGTAGCTTTGGACAACAGAAACTTATTCTTTCACAGTTAATGAAGATCAGGAGTTCAATATTAAGGAGTTGAATGGGCCATGCTCCCTCCAGAGTCCTGGGAGAATCTGCCCTTTCTATCAGCTGTACTCGCCCCTGTGCTGGTGAGGTCATCCATCATCATTTCTTCCCACCCCCCCCCACCCCCGTCTCATTCTCGGTGCTATTTGGTTGGTTGGTTCTGGTTTGAGACAGGATAACCGTCTATCCCTGGCTAGCCTCCTACGCCTCCTACTCATGTTCCTCCTGCCACAGGCTCTGAGCGCAGTGGCTACAGGGATGTACCACATTCAGCTCACTAAATGCTTTCTTTTCTCTGCATTCAATGGATGCAGGACCCATCTAGAGAATCCTGGATGGTACTGCACCCCCAAATATTTAAGGAACATTTTCCAAATTAGCTAATAGTCAAAGTTTCCAGAGAGGAGAATGATGGCTGTTCTCATTTCTATCCCTGAGGTTAAACACCAACCAAAGTCAACTTGGGGGGGAAAGCCTTCATTACAGCTTATAAGTCAGAGTCCATCATCAACGGACGCCATGGCAGGAGCTCAATCAAGCAGGAACATGGAGGCAAGAACTGAAGCAGAGGCCATGGAGAAATGCTGCTTACTGGCTTGTTTTCCCTGGCTTGTTCAGCCCACCGTGGACTGGGCCCTACTACAACAAATCGCAATTTTAAGCATACATACCTCACAGCCATGACCACAGCCATTCTGACAGGACATTCCTCAACTGAGGTTCCCTCTTCCCCAGGTGACTAGTTTATACCTAGTTAACGAAAACTTACAAACACAGAGCCATATCTTCTCAAGGGCTATTTCTCTGGCCTACAACTCAGTATTAAACTCAGTAACAGGGGCTGGAGAGATGTCTCTGCAGCTAAGAGCACTGACTGCTCTCCCAGAGGATTTAGGTTCCATTTCCAGCACCCACATGGCAGCTAACCACCATGAGTAGCTCCAGTTCCCCGGATCTAATGCCCTCTCCTGGCCTCCTCCGGCATTGCAGGACATGGGTGCACTTAAACACAGCAAGCAGAGCACTCATACAAGAAAAATAAATAAATAAACTCCAAAACAGAATAAAATACCGAGAAAAATAATGCATAGCCTGCTTAATTTTTTTAGGTACTTGTCATAAGTTGTGTTTGTTGTTATTTTTGTTTTCATATGTAAACTTGTACATATGGAAAGTATATAAAGTGAAAATTTGGCTGAATTTTTGAGAATTTCATACAATACATTTTTATCATATTTGGCTTCCTTCTTGTGTCTGTATCTGCACCCCCCATTTCCTGCCTCCCCCCAGTTTCTGTATTCTAATTTATATATACATATAAGGCACTGTACTGTCAAGTTCGTATCCCCAAATGTCCTTCAGTGTGCATTCGTCCAGTCATGAGTTGCCAAGAGTTCCTCAGGTTGGGTTGGGGCTTCTGGAGCCCTCCTCCACATCTGTGCTGGGATTTTGTCTGTCTTGAGGTTGCCTGAGGTTGATGTTGTCCATACCATCACCACTGCTGTAAGTTCCTATGAGTAACAGACCAGCTGACTGGAAAATTCTGGTTCCTTGTGGTCACCCACAGTTCAGTGCTGTCGGCTTTACTTGATTTTCTTTTTATTCTTATTACAAATTTCTTCATCAGTGTTTTTTCATCATTCCTGGTACTGGATCACAGGAGGATGTTTTATTGTACCTACTGCTCCCTTTCGTCCCCTCCCCCTCCCATCAGTCCCTTCTATGTTGTTCTCACATATAAATGTATTATTTGTGTGTTTGTAAACTTTGGAACCACACAACAAAGAACAGGCAGTATCAGTCTCTATGAGACTGACATGATCCATTCATGACCATGGTTGTCTCCGGTGGTGTCCTTCTGCCTGTAAGTGACACGGCCTTGTTTTTAATATATGGCTGGAACAAAGAAAACGTTACCAATTTGTACAGGACTGCACCTCAGTGACTTTTCCTGTTGCTGTGATGAAACACTCTGACAAAAGCAACTTAAAGGGAGAACGGGTTTATTTGGCTCACAGCTCCTGGTCACTGCCCATCAAGGCGGGAAGTCTCAGCAGCCAGTGGGGCCTTGACGAAGCTGGTCGCATGACATCTGTAATCAGGAACAGAGAGCAGTCAATGCTTGCGTACTCCTGCACAACTCACTTTCGTTGTTTTCACAGTCCAGGGTCCCCTACTCAGGTGTTAAATAAGATAGATCTTCTGGGGCTGGAGAGATGGCTCAGTAGTTAAGAGCACTGGCTGCTCTAACAGAACTGGGGTTCAGTTCCCAACACCCACATGGGGAATAACAATTATCCATAAGTCCAGTTCCAGGGGAATTTAATACCCTCTTCTGACCTCCGCAGGCATTGTACAATACGGGTGCACTTACATATCTGCAGACAAAACATTCATACACAATAATAAATAAAATATTTTTAAAGGACATTCCTCACTGGCATGCTCAGTGACTCACATCCTAGGTGATCTAGATTCTTTCAAGTTAAAAACATTAATCATCAAGGAATGATACACAAAGTGTCTAATAAAGAGAGATTCAAAACTGTCCACTGACTGCATCTTAATAAGACTGGAGGGGCTGGAGAGATTGCTCACCAGTTAAGAGCACTGGCTGCTTTTGCGCAGGACATGGGTTTGGTTCCCAGCACCCCCATGGCAGCTCACAACCACCTGTACCTCCAGTTCTGGGGGATCAGACACCCTCATCTCACCTCTGCTGGTTTCTGCATACACATGGTGCACATAAACTCATGCATGCTCACATACATACACATAAGTAAAACATAAATCATTTTTAAAGATCTGATGTAGCATATTGAATTTTTTTCTATTTTTCTCCTAAGTATTCTGTTACTTAAATGGAGTATTGTGCCTAATGTCTGAGTCTCAAAAAGATAAAAAAATTCAAATAGAAATTACTGGTTTTCCAAATGACTTCATAAATTGTACTGATGACTCATAAAACTTTGTGATTACAAAATATATAACCTGTTTTTATTAATGCGATTTGACCTCCTTCTCCTGTTTAGCCTCAAATCAGCATAGCCCCATGCACAACTTTGGCCTCACAGAGTCCCTTCTGAACTCTAAGTTCTTGTCCTTCTCGATGAATTTCTTTTTCATGATGCATCTTCTTGAATGCTTGCAAATACTGGGAACTAGATCCTTGTTGTTAGCAGAGAGTCCAGTAATTTAACCTTTCCTAATTCAAAGAGTTAATGTACAGTCTAGTCATAGTAAACACTCTTTCTAAGTAGTTGAGAGTATGCGTCCATCTATTTGAACACAGAAGTACTAAATATTACTCCATAAGCCTCACCAGTGGTGCTAATTGCTAATTCCTTCTGGGATGTGCTGTTGCTTCTGACTGACTGCATTAATAAGGAATCAGATCACCTGATCTTTCCTTTTTGCAGCTATAGGTGACTTATTACTCCTTATACAGAATAGTAACAATGTACATAGAAGTTACATTTATTAGGTTTTATAAGTAATTTAAAGATTCAAAATATAAGACAGGATTGTGTAAGTTATAACAACACACTACACCAATTTATCCAAGACACTTGAGTACCTGATCCTTCTTACAAAACTTTCTTTTGTTTTACTAGTCATTGAATAGTATTAGACACTTGTTGAATGTCAATTATCTTATAGACCTCAACTATATGTTCAGCGACAGGGAAAGGATATGTATTTACGAACTTTTTGAGCCCACTGGAATTGGCCAAAATTCTTTTAACGTTTCATCTCATCAAGGACCATTAGGACAGCGCATTGTATATCCTGGTATAGATTCAAGCTTATATTTGAATGCAGTAGCTCTTGAATTTGTTTTCTTTTCTCTAGTACAATTCTGTCCTAGCAAATAGTCTTAAGTCCTTCTGTTGAAGAGTTTTCAACGATATTTCTCCTGAAGTGATCATAAGATGGAAAGTTCTACCATTTCTGATAAATAAGTGAAAATCAATCTTTTCCCACAACTTCGTATTTATCAAATATATTTGTGGTCCTGCTGCCAAATCCTCCCTCAATGGGATATTTCCAGGCTCTTCCTCACACTTTTTTAATCGTTCACTCCAAGTTGTGAACCGACATAAATCTGAATATTCAATGACGACAGCAATACTCAACTGGAACAGAGGCTGAGTTTTGTGACTACGGGGTCACCTGGCCCGGAATCAATGTCGAGACGTGAGAAGATACCCATGAGTCTACGCTGAGTGCTTCAGACACTGGGCCTCACAAACCAGTTCTGTGTTGACCTGACATGTAGCTACTTTCCAGCCACATCAACAGTATTCTTCAGTCATTCTTCCTTCCACTGATTCTCTCCCTCACATGTCTCAGCTGATAGGGTGTGGGCCTACTCCTAGGCACACACACAGGCTGCCTGTGTGTGTTCCTCCAGGAATTCTTATCATCTCCTGTTTGTGCTCACCTCGCTGCTGAATTTGACCTTCATCCACACTGACTTCGCTCCTTTTTCAGTTTATCTACTGCTGCCTAATCTTTCAAGCACTCTGATCACCTAAGACAGATCTGTTTCATCTGCCTGTGACATGGCTGAGCTCCAATTTGGAGCCAGTGTTCCCAGGATGCCTTCTTAGCAGGCCCTGGCCCTAGAACTTCTTCTAGATAATTAACAAAAATGAGAGAAGCTCCCATACTTGTCCTCCAGTCCATGTGACTCATCGAGATGCTCCATTTTCACTTCAAATGGCTGAACAGATGTACAAGGAGCTTATTGCTTCTGACCTACATACCACCTTATTTTTCTGCACTATTTCTGCAATCATCTTTGGGCAAATGGGTGACAACCTATTGCTGTTGCTCAGTAGACATCATTCTTTGCCTACTCCTAAGCTATCTCACTGCTTTTTTGTTTGCATAACCATTTCATTAAAGTACTGGGCAAAAATACCTTGAATTTCATGCACAAGAGTTTGTGACCCAGTTCTGCATAACTCTGATAGGATGAAAAGACCTAGGATGAGGGATGGTATGACTTGGAACAACATGAAGCAATTTTCTCAGTCCACTTCCTCTCCTTTCCAGCTTTGGTTATTGCCCCATGAATATGAGGTCCCTGGACCCTGTGTCAGAAAACCAGAGAAGATCACAGATGGAGCCAGGACTTGGATGTGATTGAGGTGCTGAACCAATGCTGGGCTGCCTGGCTCTGCACTCCTTGTAAGGGAGGGAGTTAAATGTGCTAAGACAGGGTGAGTCATCCATTCTGTTGGTTTTGACCCAACACATTTCTAACTAAATGGTGTCTTTAATAGCATCTTTAATTCTCTTCTCCTAGCATCACTTTGTACAAACATTCTCTTCTTTCTGAAGTAATAACGCTTTGTCTATAGGTGATATTACTAAATACAAACACATTAAGAAACCAATAAACATTTTATATATGCATTCCTTTGCATCTTCATCCCCAGTTTAGGGTTTGCATTTCTCTGCTCTGGGTAATCCCCCCTTTGGTCTTTAACTAAATTGCCCTTTTGGTTTGCAGGATCTAACCTGTGCTTCATAAGGACAGCCCTCGACTTCACCTGGGCTTGAGAATCCCCATTCCCATGCAGTTTCACACTTGGCCAATGTGAATTCTCTCATTGACTGACTCCCTCCATCTGTGTCCTCAAGTTTTCTCAAGTATATTGTTCAACATAGTAGGAGTCCTGTCCAGGGACCCACACTCTGCCAACTCTTATTCTCTGCAGTTTGGCCATTTGTGGCCTTTTGTGTTCATCACCATCTGTTGCATGAGGGAGCTTCACTGATGAGCATTGGGAGATGCATTAGTGTTCTCTCTATCCATTGTTCCATTATGTTCCATGAGGCTTAGGTGTAGAGGATCCACTGCAGATGTGTCACTTAGAGAAGGGCATCTCACAGAAACTTATTCTCTGTGTGAACTTCACCTACCTAGGGCTCAGGGACCATTGCAGAAGAGGAGGAGAAAAGATTGTAAGAGCTAGGGAAGAGGTCATGATTATAAGGAAACAAAGTCTTACAGGCTCCTGGGACCCCGCTCATATGAACATACAGCTATGGTATCAGCATGCACAAGAGCCATGAAAACTCAATCAGATGAAAACCCAGGATAGAACTGGGGAAATGAGCAGCAGGTCCAAACCTCACTCAAAAAACTATTGGTAGTTGATTTCTGTTGGGCGAAGAAGAGTTGATATTCATTAAGGGAGAGACACTAGATAGGCTGACTAGTCCCTAGTGGATGAACTTCCACTGAGTGGCATCTGGGTACACTAACTTGACTCAATAGGCCTTAACATATGTGACAGAATGCATGAAATTCAGGAGGGACACTATAAAGGAATAGGGATAGGGGAGGGAGTATAAAGATGATTAAGACGTTTTGTATGAAATACACAAAAATCCAATAAAAATGTACATTAAAAAGACTCATCTTTGATTCTATCCCTTGGGAGGCAGAGGCAGGTGGATCTCTGTGAGACCTAGGCCAACCTGGTCCACATAATGACTTCCAGGCAGGCTGAGACTAGGGAGACCCTGTCAAAAACAAAAACAAAATAAATTAAAAATCCTACATTGTTATTAAAAAGATAAATTAATGAATGTCACTCTATTGTTCAATATTTTTAAAAACACTAACGTTAGTTCCTCAGTCTCTTATAGCCCCTTGTAATTAGGTGTCAGCTCCCACAAATGAACTTCAACTTTCCAACTTATTTTCCCTCACTCAGTCCAATGCCTCCTGCCTTCCATCCTTCATCCTATACTCTGTCCAGTGAGCCCCACATTTTCCACAGGTGATCTTCTCCTTCAGCGAGCACGAGCTGCAAACCTACAGTTTCTCTTCCATCTCTCTTGATATCCATGTGCTTTTTGCCACTGACTGACTTTCAGCCTTTTGGAAACATTTGCATTCTGTATGTTTAAGCCTCCTGCCGCCTTCTCCCCATGACTTTTCCTTTAGGATCCCATTCATTCTCACTGTCAGGATGTCAGTTTGATGAAGATAGAACCAGAGGGGGAAGCAGGATCAACTCCTCAACCCAGTCCTCAGGCTGGCTTCCCAACTTCTCAGATCTCCTTTTATTTGTTCATGTTTCTTATTCAGCAATGGTAAGTAACCTTGGTTGTTTCTTTGATTTGCTTTACTTTATTTTTGTTATGCTATTTCTGCGTTTGCTCTTTGGGTTGTTAGAACAGTTCTGGAGACTCAAACCCAAGGCCTTTGGCATGCTAGGAAAGTGCTGTACTGCTGAGCCATATCCCACCCTTGAGAAGCTGTCTTTAAGGTAATATTTGACACTAAAATATTAAATTAAAGGCTAAAAGAGACAACTTAGTTTGTAAAGTACTTGCCTTTCAAGTGTGAGGAGCTGAATTTGGATCTCTGAAACCCAGGTGGAAAGTCAGTCAGCCATGGCAGCATAAGCTTGTAATGCCAACATTTGGGAAGGAGGAAGAGGCAGATCCCAGCACTCACAATCACTGGGCAACCAGATCAGCTTACATGGTGAAGTTCCAAACCAACGTGAGACCTTGTCTCAAAATGCAAAAGTTGCCTGAGGACTTATACCCAAGGATGCCCCAGTCCTCCACACATTTAGGCACCCGAGCTCTACATGTTGGATCCTACCTACAAGCTATGCTGACTCATAGGCCCTGGTGTTTTGTCAAATCTAAACACATATAACTGACCCCTCCCCTTTATTCTCCTGACATTACTCTCTCCAATGGTCCTACGACTACTTTCCCCAATTCAAGGTCCCTTCCATGAAGATATCGAGTGTCTTACGTTTTTTTTTTTTTTTTTAAATATACTGTTTATATTGTTGATCTTGGCTCCTCCAAAAACTTAATTAACTTCTCATTGTGTAAGACAACAAGAGTTAAGTCCTATGTTTCACTGTCAAGAGCACTCTCTCTCCAACATACTTGTCAAATATATTCTCTGCAACTCCATTTTGCTCCTTACATTTCTATGTCCAATTCCTTAAATGCTTAAGAAACAGCTCATGTAGGTATCACTGTCCATATTCCATTGTCTGTAATTTTCTTCCACTTCCACTTGCCATCTAAATAGTTTCTATTCACCAACTCCTTCTGTAAAATCTTCTGTGGAATCTTTAGGAGTTTATACCTTCATTGGAGGAGCTGGTCACTAGGAATAAGTCTTCTCTGGGATTTGCTATTTATTCCAAATTTACAAGGTTAAGTGTCAGACCCAAGACCTAATTCCAAATCCATACATCCGAAACAGAGCAAAGAACACCAGAAAATCCTCGTCGATTAGCAAGGTCTCATCAGCTCTGCGACTCCTTAAGAAGAAAGGAAGCTAATTCAGGTATGTGTTAATTAATTTTCTTGTGGCTGCGACTAAAATACCTGACAAGAAGCAACCAATGGGATAAAGCATTTATCTTGGTTTACAGTTTGAAGGCATACAGTACATCATGATGGGGTGGAGGACAGTGTAGTAGGAAGGGGCAGGAGGCTGCCGTTTACACTGCATCCACAGTCAGGAGGCAGACAGGAAAAGCAGGAAGTGAGGCCAGGCTACCCCACCACAAGGCCCACCCCTGGTGATCAAGCAGGAAGTGAGGCCAGGCTACCCCACCTCAAGGCCCACTCCTGATTATCACCTCCTCTACCCAGGCTCTAACCTTCTGAAGATTCTGCAACCTTCCCAAACAGGACCACCAGCTTGGGACCAAGGGTTCCAGCACCCGAACTTGCAGGGGGCACATCACATTCAAAGCATAACAAAGTGTTGGAAATGATTCTTTTTCTCAGAGATCAAGTTCACAATAAAAAATGTAGCTTACTCAATAGTGTGAGAGGATTTACCAATTCTGTATCTGCTTGAGACTTAGAAACACTATAGTAGAATTTTATCATATAGACTGTATAAACTTAGCCATTTTTTTCAAAACAGTCTTCTAGATTATGAATAAAGAAAGGGATATTAGGTCTTAGAACTCTTTTCAAAATTTTTAATTTTTATTATTTGTGTGTGTGTGTCAGTGTATGTCTGTGTCTGTGTATGTAGACTTGTGCGTGTGGGTGCCCAGGTATTTTTGAGTTGCCTGTTGTGGGTGCTGGGACCCAAACTCTGGTCCTTATGACCCACCTCTCCAGCCCAGTCACTGAGTTCTTAAATAGACAAATATACTTTTTTTTTTAATTTGTGAAAAAAATACAGTCTCATGTAATAAAACTGGAGTTGAGAGATTTGGAATGAATTTTAACTATGTGATTAAAAACCATATGTGTGTACGTGTGTGTGTGTGTAAACACAGGTAAATCAACATCTGAGGTTTTATATTTTACTTAAGGGATCTTCTTCTATGTTTTCATTTTTTTTTGTTCATCCTGAATTTGGTATAAAATTATCACATGCCTATTGTTTTTCATATGCAAGGCCTGAGGAATCTACAGTCCAGATATCTCAGTATGTGTGAGTTTGAAAAAGAAGATTCATTTAGAACCAGGGAGATGGCTCAGCAGTGAAGAGCCCTGGTTGTTCTTGCAGAGGACCAGGGTTCAGCTCCCAGAACCCACATGGTGGCTAACAACCATCTGGTCTCTGTGGTAATTGCATGCACACGGCACACTCACATACAGGCAGGCAAAACTCTGGTACATATAAAATAAAAATAAAAAAGCATATTTAAAGAAAGCAAAAGTTGTCAGGCTAGTGGTGCAGGCCTTTAATCCCAGCAGTCTGGAGACAGAAGCAGGTCAATCTCTGTATGATCAAAGCCAGTCTGGTCTACATAGTGAGTTCCAGGCCAGCTGGGGCTAGAGACCCTGTCTCAAAAAAACCCAAATAAATAAATAAATAAATAAATAATAAATGGAAGAAAGAAAATGAGGATTAATTTTGATGACATAAATAGAACTTTCTTAGTACTTACTAGTAATGAGGGAAAGTCCAGGGAGAGGTGCAGAGACTCGAAATCATTTATTGCACTGGTCTCTGGAGGAGAGATGCCAGGGGACACAACAGAGCTATACCACTGTCCAGCCTGATCCCCAGCATGGGGACACAGCTACCAATGTGTGCCTTTCTTAAAGTGATCACACCATTAAATTAGAGAACACAGTTTACACAGTTGATGATGTTGTAGGGGTAAAAGAAATGGAAGTGAATTTCAGATCAATGATCTTCAACTTAACTTCCCTGAGAAACAGTCATCATATAAGGAGTTTGTCCATTCATTCAATCGTCGCTTCATCACACGCTTGCTCCATGGCAAACACCATATTAAAACTATTAAAACAGTAGCCAGCCTGGACCTTGCCCTCAAGGATTTCACAAGCTATATGGGAAACTGAATCCCAAGTTATAACGTGACAAAGTCTATAGAAACAGCACAACAAAAGAGACCAGAGCAGTAAGGGCGAGGCGCTCACCACACAGCTAGGATCCAAGCTGAGCACAGCCCATGAGGGAGGACGCTAACAAGAGCTTGCTAAGGTGCTCACAGCCAAGTATATGCACTGTAGGAGAGTTTCTGATATGGCTACTGTAGTACCAAAGTCAGTGTGTCAGGTCCAAACATCCTTAAAATTGTTTTCTACAGAAGTGATACGATGAGAGGCCTGTGGTGGCTCCAAGTGAGAAATGTCTCCATAGGCTCCTGTAGTTGATAGTTGAATGGCCTCAGTTGATGGTGCTGTTTCGGGAGGTTAAGGGACATTTGTGAGACGTGGCATTGCTGGGGGACTTACGTTGCTGGGGTGGGATTTGCTATTCATACCCTCACCCCACTTGCAGTTTGTTCTCTTTACTTCATGTTTGCTGTTGAAGGTGTGACTTCTCAGCTTCCTGCTCCTTCTCCAAGCTTGCCACTTGCTGCCACATGCCAGGCTGTAATGGTCTCTTATTCCTGCAGAAGCTTAAAGCAAAAGAAACTTTTCTGTCAGCCTCTTTTGGTCACGGCATTTTATCACTGCCACAGGAAAGTAACGAATATGGTAGCAAATGCCTTAAACCCGTGACCGATGCTGTGCACATTAGTACGACAGGAAACGTAAGCACTTCGATAACAATGTATTTATAATAGTGTTTATTATGACTTTCAAAACAGTTTAATGTAAATTCTCACAAAAGCGGTGTGTGAGTAATTATCCGGAGAACGGCAAAGTAGTTTTCAGTGGCTTGAGCTGGATCAGCCATGAAGTGCTTGCTACAAATTCAGATCCCCAGAACCCAGTTGAAAACTGGATGAAGTTTGGTGTGGTCTTCGGGCCTTTACTCCCAGCACTCAGGGGACAGAGGCAGGTTGATCTCTATGAGATCAAGTCCAGCCTGATCTACATAGTGAGTTCCGGGCCAGTTGGGGCTGCATAGTAAGACCCTGTCTCAGAAAACAAACAACAGAAGCTGGACGGGTATGGAGGCAACCTGTAATCCTAGCCAGCTGGTCGGAGGGAGGATCTACTGGGGAAACTGGCCAAACAGGCTAGCAGAAAGGCAAGCTCCAAGTTTGGCAAAAGACCCTATCTCAGTCTAAAAAGAGGGGCTCAACTGAGGAAGATATCCAACATCAGCCTCAGACCTCCACATGTACATGTACCCACACATACACAGGAACACACGTGAACATGCATATGCACACGAATGTACAGCACACATACAAAAAAGTTTTGACATACTTAGCAGTTCTCATGAGTATAGAATTTGAATTTATTATCAGAAGACTGAATTGAAATGCCAAGTCTGTCATGAATAAAAGTGAAATCCATGGCAAATCCACCGCACCCATAGGAGACAATCTTCTCGCTAAAATTACGTAACAACTCATGGCATGGTGATTATGGAAAAGAATTAGGAGAAAGAGAGATAGACATAGACATAGACATGGACATAGAGATGGAGAGAGAGAGAGAGACAGACAGAGACAGAGAGAGAGAGAGAGAAACTTACTCCGTACCCTCTATGTTCCCTTTTGATGCCTTGGGGGAACGTTATTTTTCATATCCTAAATCCTCATAGTATTTTTAGAAAACAAATTATTTTTCAAGATATAGAGTTCATGAGTCATTTTATTAACTAAAGTTTCACATCCTAGTAAGTATTTTTGTCCAATATTTAAAGTATTGTTTATTTAATATTGAAGGTATAAAAATCAGTGTCTAACCTAGTGGACCATCATTACTTAAAACTGAAGGAAGTAAAACCCTCTGACTAATTTTTAGTAGTCTTTAAACATTTCTTTTAGTGTTCTGTAAACAATTAAAATTAAAGACCACCAGAGAATGTAACCTGGCATTTCACTTGAGGTGCTGGGGCAAAATGGCCGTTCAGAAGAGCAATCTGAGCTGGGAAGCATTTGTTCTGAAGATTAGATTTAAGACAGTGGTAGATGTCTCAACATTGACCAATATTTAATTATGAAGTTAAAAAGAAAAAAACTTAGTCAATTCAGCTGTCAGATGTAGCAAGTGAATACGACTCACAAATTCTTGGCATTTGACCATCTGAGTTGACACGCTTCAGACGCTGGCTTGGCGCTCTTTGTATGTTAGATGCGAACACTGGCATAATGCTCACGTTCCCTGGTGAGGGAGGAACCATAACAGGGCTGACATGCACTTTATGGAGTTGATTTGACATGGTGTAATGTTAACAGACATCTTGGGGATTGTTTCCAAGACTATGGTTGGTGCTGGCGCTACATACAGTAAAGATTCAGTCGTTATGACTCTGAGACGTCTGTCACTGTGACTATGATTTATCTCAAATTAGAAATGATAAGCTAAAAACTTTTCCTGAAGAAATGTAATCATAAAAGATTTCCCTTAGTTGGGCTACTATGCTATGCTTGGTAAAAGACCAGTCAGAGAAACTATAGTAAAAGTGAAGATCAAACCAAACAAAAAACTAAAATTTTAAAAGTTAATCCAGTTCTATTCTAAATGTTAATTGTTGGTCGGTTCAATTCCCAGCACCCACATGGCAGCTAGCCACCATGTGTAGCGTCAGTTCTAGGGGAATTGGATGCCCTTTCCTGACTTTCGCCCAACATTGCACTACACAGGTGCACTCACATACATGCAGGCAATACACTCATACACATAAAATTTTTTTAATTTATTTTTTAAAATGTTAACTGTATGTCTTATAACCAATCAACCAGTAGTGATATAAAACATTACATAAACCTTATGACTAGTAGTCTAAGACTATCCATAATGTAATCATACAAAGGAAAAAAATTAGTAACAAAATAAACCCCAAGGAAGAATAGTTTAAACTTCATTTGCTGACTACATAGTAAAGTAATCCTACATGTTTTTAAAACATATTGTTCAGTTCTTATAGCTACCTTTTAAAATAATGTTTTATATCCCAGTAATTAAGGAGTTAATATAAGTCCAAGCACATGTACGCTGTCTAATGATAAACAACTGGGAGTAAAGAGTCAATATTCAAACTAAGTCCTGTTTTGTTTTTCCCTGAACCATGAGAGAGACAAGACACACTACCACAAAACACAAGTGTGGGCAGCTGGGTTGGTTACCTAGGACTGATATGGAGCCTTACAAAGAAATAAGAGATAGATAGCCAAAGAGGTAAGCCTGCTCAGAAACATGAAGCCCATGCATCATTAACTCCTTTTCGCTGCTTGAGGTGCCTAAGCACATATTTGGGGAACCTCGGGATTCAATTGGAAGTATGGAAACAGATTAAGCTCAAAGTATAGACACACGGGTTATTTTGGTGGTTATAAACCTGACTGGCCAGAAAACTTCTCAAGGAAGTGCTTTGCAGGTCTTTCTAGTGAGTCAACAAACAGTCTAAAAACAAAAATGTGTCAAATACTTCTGCTCTCTTTCCCTTCCTGGGTCTGTATTTATGATTCTCCTTTTGTTCTGAGCAGGTGTTTGCAAGGCTCCTGGAAAACCAGTTCAAGTCATTGATGTTAAGAACATTCATCTATAAAGAGTCTTCAGCAATAGGGTCTTACTGTGAAGTCCTGGAGGGCAACCAAGAGGAGGGTCTCTGGCTAGTATTGTTTGAAGGTCTATGGGACCCCTGGTTGGTAGCTTGGGAAGAGGAAGTCCATTCCTGGAATTAGGCTTTTTCTTAGCTAGCCCATAGTATCTGGTAGGGGCAATGGCCCTCTGTTATAGGGCAACACCTTTTCATCTCTTTCTATATTGTATATGTATGAACTTTAAGAAGTTTTATACTGCATGTTTTCCATATGACTTCTCTAAAGGCCTTTAGTGTAAGTGATCTTTCCCCACACTCCCTCCTCTGCCCGGCCCGCCCATTCCCCACTCCACTTAACCCTTCCTACTTCATTATTTCCCTTTATATCACTGTATTATATCTCTCCTCCCATGAGGCCTCCTTCTCATGATCATTTAGTAGTTTCCTGACCTCTTGAAACACAAGTATCTAAGGATTCAAAGCTAGTATCTACTTATGAGGGAGAACATGGGATGTTTGTCTTTCTTAATCTGGGTTACTTCTCTCTGCTCTCTGAATGATTGTTTCCAGTTCCATCCATTTACCTGTGAACTTCATAATTTTGTTTTCCTTCTTTTAATTTTTTATTTATTTATTATTATTTTATGTATATAACTGTTTTACCTGCATGTGTATAAGTGCACTCATGTCATGCAGTGCCCACAGAGGCCAGAAGAGGAGGTTGGATCCCCTGGAACTGGAGTTACAGATGGTTGTTAGAAGCCAGGTGGGCACTGGTAACCAAACCCAGGTCTTTTGCAAGAGCAGCCAGTGCTCTTAACTGCTGATCCATTTCTCCAGTACCTAAAATAAGTTTTGAAA
>NW_008345053.1:1340683-1356265 GCF_000622305.1 Nannospalax galili
TAATACATAGATATATTATAAAATATAGAAAAAGAGTATATGAAATCAAGCTGGATGTGGTAAGGGGGATGCAGATGGGAAGGAAATCTAAATATGATAAAAGCATATTGTATGAAATTCATGAACGTTGTATAAAAAATTCATCCAAACAATGAATGTCTCTGACTAAAAATCTTTGTAATCTTGCTTCTATATAAGCAGCTTGGAAGGTGTTTAGCAAATAATTATTGAATAAAGTTTGGAAAATAATGCTGAATAAATCCTCTACTTTCTACACAGGTAATTCATTATAGCTTCATGGTAATGGTAGGGTGCTGAACCAAGGACAGGGCAATTCCAGTGGCTGGTGACTGTATCTCAGAGCTTCAGAATGCCTCCAACGCCCAGTGAGCAATTAGAAAACAAAGCAGTGAATTACAGAATATGTTAAAGTTCACATCCAAAGGGGGCAAGTGAGCAACTGAATCACACTCACTTCAGAATTATTATTTTCTTTCTTTCTAATTTTATTTTGATTATGTGTGTGTTAAAAGCATAAAAAGTATAACATATTATGCACCAAAATATTGAGATCCACAATGTATCACAAAACAATTCCAAATTAAATGAAATTTTAAGAGTCAAAATCTTTTTCCAAAGTGTAGATTCCTCGCTATAGCTAGTATAACAACGAAAAGTGAAAATAAAATGGAAAAATGTTCCACATATTTTTCCCTCTAGAAACAGAGCTGGTGTCTCAAGGGTTAGAGTCCGAGTTTCTCTGAGATAATGCTGTGATCATTTCAAGGGTGGTCTCAGAGAATGAAGTTGGTGTTCTTGGGGAGGGTTTGGACAGATTTTTAAGAAAAGTAAATAGAGAAAATATTCAATAAAAAGAAAAACTAGTTTAGGGGGCTGGAGAGATGGCTCGGTGGTTAAGAACACTTTCTGTTCTCCCTGAGTACCTGGGATCAATTTCCAGCACATACATAATAGCTAACAACCATTCATAACTCCAGTTCCAGGGGATTTGACACCTTCTTCTGACCCCTGTGGTCAATTCATGCACATGGTGCACTTACGTATGGCAAAACACTCATACACATAAAATAAAAATAAAGTAATTTATTAACAAAGGGGGCTAGAAAAACGGCTCAGCAGTTAAGAGCACCGATTCCTCTTGCAGAGGACTTGAGTTTGATTCCCAGCACCCTCATGACAGCTAACAACCATCAGGGGATCCAATGCCCTCTTCTGACCTCGACGGGAATTGCATAACATGGGTGCACTCACATGCAGGCAATACACTCATACACATAAAATAAAATAATGAATAAAATATTTTAAGAAAAGAAAAACTAATTTGGTTGTACAATAACTATAGTCAAAATCTATCAGTCAAATGCAACAAAAGAAATTAAGGTGTTGAGTGAGTGAGAAAATCTGATGTTATGTTTTTTTATAATGGTGAAGACACCAAGATTCACTTGTTCACTAAGTATCACGTTGTCAGAGCCCAAGTCTGTTTTGTAAATTCAACCTCTTGGATTAACTAGAGCACCTCACGTATTTCTAACATTGGCTAAAAGGAAGGTGGAAGAGCATGTATGGACTAAAGTCTACGTACATTGCTAGAGAAGTAGCATTAAGTTCATTCTTATAAAATGGTTCACGGTTCACTCCGTGCTCCGACACAAAGGATGGTTCTTCTGATCAACACTGAGAACTGTGACCTGAATGTTTGACTAGACCTACAAACTGCACCTCAGATAAAGAACAATTGTACGCGCATAGGTGTAGGAATGATAAGTCCCAAGTATGAGGTAAAAAGCAGTTACATTTCTGCATGATTTTGTGTTTTAGATGATCTGCCTTCTGGTAAGAACTTGGGCTTGGCTTTTTCTGTTACAAACTGTCATAATATCATTTTTATTACAGGAGAGAATTGAATTAAGGGGGAGATTTCCTTGGCCGACAATTAATCGAAAGCCTCCTTTCATTACTGCTGAGCCATCCAGTGCTTTTTTACAGAATGGAATATGAGGTGTAGTTGAAACCGTACTTGTTTCTCACACAAATGGCGAGAGAAAAAAGGAAGCCGCACATTCCATGCAGCGTGGGGCTTGGTTTATAGAAGCTGCTTCTCTTCCGTACTTCGTGTAACCATTGCTGGAGTCTTCAGCCTTTCTGTGATCCTACCAGGAAATTCCATTTTTCAATTTAATAGAGGTGTAATTCTATTTTAGCCCTTCATGATCCAGCGGAAAGCTACCCAGGTCTATCGGTAACCCAGCCCTCCACTCCTTCATCCTTCCAGACACATCCCTCAGTCATCCCTCATACAGCCCCATGGTATAGCTATGTGCTTAGACTTAAATTCCAGAGGAATAACTGTCCAGGTTGCAGTGGGAACCTCCAGATGAGCATCAGCATCCAGCATCTCAGGGCCTGAAACTGCTTTCCACTGTCCCAGCATTATAACTCACTTTCAAGCTGGGGTGGTAGGCTGAGAATAAAATAGACATTTAAAATTCAGTATGCTTACTTTTGTTTTTTTAGGAGAAAGAAGGGATCAGAAGGGGCTAGGGAGATAACTCAGTTGGCAAAGTCCTCACAGTAGGACCTGAATTCAGATTGCTCGGACACATCTGAAAACCCATGGTATTCATCCGTAATGTCACCACTAAAGGGGCAGAGACAAGAAGTTTCCTAGGACCTGTGGGCCGACCAGTGAAACTGAATTGATGAGTTCCAGGTTCAGTGAGAGACCTTGTCTCAAAAAAATATGAAGGTTGACTAAGGAAGAAAGCCAACCTTGACCTCTAGTTCTCCACAGGCATATACACTTGAACATGTGTGCACACAGGAACAGGTACACAAATATACACACATGTAGCACAGAAACAGACACAGGCAAAGGGGCAAGTACTGTTACGAGTTTGATACATTTAAATTTTCTGTACAGACTTCAAAATTAGAACATTAATTTTAAAACAATTCCAAAATGCATGATTATGAGAATATTCACCAATAATTATTAGGTTTTATTTCTAGAGACTTTCTAATAGTATCAATATCAGGGATCTTTAACTTTAAAGGTAACACAGTTTTAACTAAATCAAACTTGTTTGCACCTCTAATAGAATGCTCAACCTACATTTTTACTTTAGCTTCAGTTCAGATTAAATAGCACAAATTATTCATGTCAGTCATCTGTAATTCAGGGTTTTGCATTAGACATCTGGTGGAGTGTGCATACCTTATCCACAACAAATCTAAAGAGAGGAAAAAATATACAATTAGCCTAGGCAACTTCATTTCTAATACTAATTCTAAGTCTTTCTGTTGAACTTGGACACACACAAAAAAAATGGATAAAATCCTAAGATCTCCAAAAACTGATTTGGGGAATTGAAATTATTTATTAGAGATCTACAGTGAAGAAAATAAAAACCTTGACAAGTCAGGATTTCAGTGAAAAGAGGAATCGCTTTGGGGGGTAGCAGTCACATCTGACAGGAGCAGTTCTGCAGGGATGAGCAATCCCAGCCCCATGCAGGCCACTTCCAACTATTTAAAGATTGCTTTTGCTGGTGGAAAACCTGAGACGTGGAGAAAAGCCTCTAAAGGCTACAGTGCAGAGAACTGGCGAAGCCACGCAGACCACTGAAGCAGACGCATTTCATGCTGGATGCCGTTTGCATTATTTCCGGCTTACAGTGAACATCTCAAGTTAGTTTTCTCTTCATTACTTCACATTCAGCTCCTTGAAAATTCACATCAACCCCTTTTCTCCCAAATATGTCACAAAAATCCATGAAGAATTAATTTCCCCGTACAACAACCTACCTACATGCAGGCAATACAGTCATACACATAAAAATAATAAATAAGGGACTGGAGAGATGGCTCAGCGGTTAAGAACACTGACTGTTCTTGCAGAAGACCCGGGTTCGAATCCCAACACCCACATGGCAGCTAACAACTGTCCATAACTCCAGTTCCAAGGGATCCGACGGCCTCTTCCGACCAATACGGGCATTGCACGACAGGGGTGCACTTACCTACATGTAGGCATAACACTCATACACATAAAATAAAAATAATAAATAAAATAAGTAATAATAGAGTATTTTTTTAAAAAGATTTATTTAAAAAAAGAAAACTGGCTGCTCTAGGAGAGGCAAACTAAATAAGTAATAACTTCATTACTCTAATCATGTTGTTATATTCTATTATTTAACAAATACTTGAGTTAGGCATAGCGCAGGAATTAACTCAGATACACTGTCATTAGACAATGAATTAAGGAAAAATGCAAGCGCATATCATCCTGTATTTAGTACTTCTGTGCTAGTCATGAAATACTTTCATGTGGGAAAGCCTAAAAGTAGTCTTTCTATATCTTAGACAGAGCATAAAATAATGTCAGAAATAAATACTAATTAGTATACCTAATTGGAAAACCTTGTCCTTACAAAGGAGTCTAGCTGCACTGCATTACTAACAGAGGGGTGGGTGCTGAATTTGTTTGGACAGTGTCTCCAAATGGCTGGTGTATTAAAAGCTTGGTTCTCTGGGTGGACTTTGTGGGCAGTCTTTAGGACTTTGAAAGGGATTATGAGAGCCTGGCCTCTCACAGGAGCATTGCCTCCTGGGCTCTGGCACAAGTGGTTCTGTCCTTATGATCTGGCCAATGATGCATCATCCTTGTCAGAAACCCAAACCAGTGAGTTTCTGGTCCCTGGACCCTCCAGAACCATGAGATAAAATCACCCTTCTCCTCTGGGAGATGAGTCCATGGGTAAAAGCTCTTGCTACACGAGCCTGAGAACTGTAATTTGTATCTTCACATTCTAGGGAGGCCCCGTGCAGGTAGCATAATTCTGGGATGCACTGCTCTTATAGTGAGAGGGAGATGGAGATCAGAGACTCCCTGGATGCTCCTGGGCCAGGTAGCCTGGTGATGCAGTGGAGAGGAACCCTCATCTCAAAGCTTATGGTGAAGATTATCATCCAGGGCTGTCCCCTGACTGACATATGTCTGCCAAGTCACAAGAGTACCCACATGAGCGTGTGTGAGAGAGAGAGGAGAGAGCAGAGAGAGAGAGAGAATCATACATACATATACACAGATATAAAATAAACCTTTCTTTATAAATTACTTCCAGTTATTCCAGATATTTTATTAAAGTAACAGGAAGCTAACAGTAGTTCTGCCTGCAAGAATATTACTTATCATCTGACTTTATTGAAGCCAGAAAAGTGACCCAATCCTCTCAGTGGGATAAAACATTCTTCCTATTTAATTAAACATTCTTCAGGCCAAGCATATATTGACCCTAAACCATAATTCAATCTACAAAACCCTGATCTTTACTATTGCACATAAATAATCATAAAGAAAATTTTGTAAGAAATTGAATGTGCTGTGTACTGATTCACTTTGGCTTTATAAATAATCTTTGTCCATGTGAAGAAGCCGAGAGCATTTTTGCTACTTTGGTAACAACCAAAGATGCAAAGTACACATGAGAAAGCAGAAACCAGGTCATCCACTTTTTCTGGTTGCAGTAAAAGATGTCAATACTTACACAGACAATGCATTAGAAACTTTAGGATTTCTTTCAGATGAGCACTAGGAAGTTCTAAAGTCTGAAAGCCACAGGAGTTCATGATCATGACCAGCACTTCTCATTGCGTAAGATCAGGATTCAAAGAAGCATTGTTTTCTTCATATCCAAAAGTTCTTGATCATTCAAACTTTTCACAGATACAGAAGAAACAGAAAGGAATGGCTTTGGGGCTGGTGTTCTTGTTCCTGCGTCGTGACCTAATCTCAACAGTTAGTGCATCCTACTTAAAAAGTTCAAATTATTTTTAAATTTTCTTTAGCCTCTCTCTCTCCTCTCTCCTCTCTCTCCTCTCTCTCTCTCTCTCTCTCTCTCCTCCCCCCCACAAGGTGTGAATGTGGAGGTCAGAGGACAACTTTTCATATTTTTCTCCCTGTACCATGTGCTTCCTGGGAACCCAACTCGGGTTGTCAGAGAGAGACAGCTGTAGGTGCCTTTACCACACCAAAAAGAAAACAAGACTCCCCTGAGTTAGAGAGAGGAAGACAGGCACATGCGGTAACAGAGAATGGGATCTAAGGAAATTCTATTTCCAGAGAAATGATGTAATCTAATCTTACTGACTCTGCCAGGGTCCAGCCCAGAGAGCATCAACAAGCTGGAGAAAGCTGGAGGGAACGGAAGCCTGCCCTTAAACACAGACCTTGTCATGGGCTGAGGGAAAATGCTTAAAAAGGATAAAGCCCAGGACAGGGTCAAAAGAATGACTCCTTGGAGATAAAATTCAAACAGAAGGGAGGGAGAGAGGAAGGGAGAAAGAGAGAGAAAGAGAGAGGGGTCATTCCCCTGAAATGAGAATGTGCTTTCCTCTTGGTTAGTCACTTATTAGGGGAAGAAAGAAGAAAGAGCAGAAGCAGCAGGTTTTTTTTTAACGTATTTATTATTTATTTTAGGTGGCTTCAGCAGTTTTATTGTCTGGGAAGACTCCTTGGAGAGGAAGATAGAAAGTTCTGAACCACAGAGCTCAGCTATTCCCTGTGGGGGAGGATTGGCAGCTAGAAGAGCAAACCAACTCTCTGGTATCGTCCTGAGTGAGGTGGGTTTACACCTATCTGTTAATGATTACACAAGGTAATAACAAAGTGTTTATTTGCACAGCAGTGTAACAGGCACTCAAATCGACTTCTTTGGAAATCTCACGGCTTTACATCTCTTTGTAGCTGTGGAGTCCTCAGAAGCTGTGAGAGAATTACGTGACTTAGCACCTGCTGTAATTAATTTTATCTTCGGGGAGGTTGTCATCCGGCTCCTGACCCTCAGAGCAAGATCCCTAAATGAGTCTTAATGTGCTATCTTCCTGATTTTTCCAAGACTCCAAATTTGGATCCTTGAGACATTAAAAAGGATTCTCTGTTTCAAAAAAAAAATTCATACGGTATTTATGTAGTTTAGATAAAGAGTCTAGAAAATCTGGTAAAATATCATTAGCCATAAAATGTGTTTGATGTTTATTTCAAATTAATATCCGGACTTCCCCAGTGTGACATCAATTTATCCCATCACATATTATTGACACTATTGCTCATAAATTATATGACAGCCAGTGCACAGGGCTCAGAAACAATGCAAATAAGATCTCGGTCTTGTCCTTTGATGACTTAGAATGTTAAAAATAGGGTGTTGGTGGATTTATCCCGACAGGGTGTTTACACAATGCTTTCCCACACTTCCTGGTGGTAGGAATAGCTTTGGGAACCATCTAAATCCTAGCCAGAGGTTTTTGCAGAATCAATAAAATAATATATCACTTATTTTGAACTAGGGGTATGAATAATAAAAAAATGGTTCCTCTCATATGAGTATAGGAATCATTTCTGCCACCATCCTAGTCTGCTTTCTGTGATCAAACACCCAAATCACATTGGGGCAGAAGGGGTTTTATTTCACATTACAGCAAATAGTTCATTATGGAGGGAAACCAAGGTGGGAACTCAGGTCAGGAGCCTGGAGGCAGGAACTGGAGCACAGGCCACGAAGGAATGCTGCTTACTGGCTTGATTCTCTGGCCCTAGGACCACCTGCCCAGTGGTGGTACCAGCCACAGAGGACTGGGCCCTCCCATATCACTCAACCATCCAAAAAAATGACTCACAGCCATGCTAACAGGACAGTTCAAAAGAAGAAACTCGCCTATTGAGGGTCCTTCATCCCAGATGTGTCCAGATGAGAACCAAAGTCAACCATGACTTTGCTTCCACATCCAGAGAAGCGAAGGAAAGACTCTCATATGTGTGTGGTGGCAGAAAAGCCCATCATAGAGAAAAATCAAGAAGTAGCACATTAAAGTGGAAGAAGCTGAAGCCCTCGGGGAGAGAAGGAGATTCTCATAAATGTTTATGGCAATCCGAGATGTCCTTTGCACTTAAAAAGAAATGCCAAGTGGAATACTCTCTAGACCAGCTTTTCAGAATTGCATAGCTCAATCATTGCCTATGGGCCATATTTTTTAAAAGTGCCTGGAATTTAGAGTTTATCAGCACAGAAGTGTCTAGTGAAGTCTAAACAATTTCTTGTGCCAGTACAGAAAACCTATTTTAATAGCTTCCTACGACTCTTTAAGAGAATATGGAAACCCCGTATTGTGCCTAAACATAAAATGTTTTAAAGTACTGAAAGAAATGAATCTCACAGAGATAAATTCCACTTAAACAGAAAATTAGAAAGCAGTCAACTAGATGTACAGTAAACAATACGCTAGTCTTTTGAAAAGCACAGTGCCGAATGAGGAAGTATTAGACATAGGATGAGTCCTGCAACGTGATAACGGTTTATCTAAGCTAACTGCCTGAGGGTGGAAAAGACCAGCACCTATACAGAAGCACATGCAAGTTGAAAATGCACATGGTGTGGGTGAGAACAGTGCGCTTGTCATCTACACAAACAGTGGGATGAGGATCATGGAACATGTGAACAAAAGCATAGAGTAGGCCTAGGTGAACTGTGTACAGATCAAAGTTAATCGTGTTCCAGAGAATCAAGATTATTCATTAGACCAGATCATTATGCCTGGCATTAAAAACCATCACCATGCCCCGCGAGACAGCTAGGCAGTCAGACCACTTGAAGTACAGCTATGAGGACCAGAGTTTGGAGCCCCCAAAACCCAGGCAAATGCAGGGTGAGTGTGCTGGCCAGCCTGGAGTTCCAGTCTTGGAAGGAGGTTACAGGGGATTCCTCAGAGCAAGCTAGCTACTAGACTAGCCGTATTGGAAAGCTCTAGGTTTGATTGGCAGACCTTGCCTCAGTGAACAAGCTGGAACAGCATTCAGGATGACTCCCAGTGTCAACTTCATACCCTCACCGAAGGCACCTACACGTGCATACACACCCCCACATACATGTGCACTCAAATATATGCAAAACATACACAGATATGCACACCCTCCACACACAGACACACGAAAATGAAAAAGAAAAGAAAAAGATCACCAGCATTACAAAACAGAATGCAAAGCAAGCTGATAAACGAACAGCTGTAGAACGCTAGTACTTGAAATGCAAAAATAGGTGTAGGGCGTCAATGTAAGAATTTTTTTACTTTTGCTAGTGATTAAATCATCACATATTAGTGCACTAGTTGATAAGCATTTATTTATTTATTTACTCAGTTGTCCTCTGAGAACATTGTAGAAAAAAAAGGTATCTAGTAGAATTACTGTTCCTACCGGCAGCAGAGTGTTCGAGAACCTTCCTGGACACCCATCTAAACGCCAAGAACAAAGGTTCTTACTGTAACACTGACTTTGAATATAGAAAACTGGGTGGAAAGTACTCAAAAAGGGATTTAGTCATAGAGACGCTACCTCAAGTAATGGGAAATTATAATTGTAGTCATTTTTTGTAATGAAGAAATACCATGTATTAGTCATTAGAGTGATTGAAGTTCAGTTTTTCTTCTCTTGATCTCTTGAGATTGGGTCTCATTACCTAGTTCATGATGGACTCAGACTAAGGATTGCCCTGCCTCAGTCTCCAAAGGGCTGATGTTGCAGGTATGGGCCCCATCTGGCTTTGTCACTGTAGTATTAATTCTTTCTACATGGATACATATTTTCTGCAAAACGTGGCCGATTTTATTTTTGTTGCTGTGATTACATATGCTGACATGGGGGAAACGCGTTTATTTTAGGTCATAGTTCCAGGTGGTGTCCCATCAGAGCAGGGAAGTCAAGGCAATGTGAATTTAGTGTGGCTGGTCACATACCCACACTCAAGATCAGAGACAAATGAATACACCCATGCTTATTTTCAACTCACTTTCTGCTCTTTTATACAATCCAGCACTCAAACCCCTAGGAGGGTGCTGCCCACAGTGGGCTGGGTCTCTTCACATCAATTAAAATGATCAAGGCAATCCCTCACAGACATGCCCACAGGCCACCCTGATCTAGATGCCCCTTCATAGAGATTATCTATCCATTGGATTCCAGATTATGTCAAATTGACGAAACTAACACAACATGTAATAATAGAATTCAGATAAAACCAGATTGGGAGGTACCCAAAACTTATACTCTAAGGAACAGAAGCATTGCATCTTACATTTTATTCTAGGGAAATAGAACTTTAATATATTTTGTTTTGCTTCTTTTTGTATAAGTGACATGAAGTCAGCTTTATGAGCTTATAATTTCACATGTTACCATCCTACAGTTAAGAACTCTCCCCACTCACCACTACAACTCCACAGGGACTTTTTGACTATAGCTAAGTGGGAAAAAATGCATATTTTCTTGTATTAAAAGTCTTTTTAAATATATCTCCCAAACCAGACTAGAGTGCTTCTTGGCTAGAAAAAAAATGGGATAAAAGCATTTTTCCCCATTAAGTTAATCTGATGAATATAAAGTGATATAATTGAAACACTGACACATTTAATGTGAATTCTTGAAGGAGTAAGTTTATGGCCATCAACTATATTTTAATGCAGATATGACGTTTTTCCTTAATCAGAAATTTCAGGTAATACTAAATCCTACACTAGTATCTTTGACTCCCTAGGATAAGGAAAGGGAATAGCTTTTGTTCCAGGATAAACACTGAAGACACTGTTTGCCTTTGATTGACTTGTTCGTGTCTTTTACTCTGGACATACAAACCTCCTATTAATTCTCCTCTCCTAGCATTAATTTATTGGCTCTTAAGCCGGGTGTGTGTACTATCTGCACCAGCACATTTTGTAGCAAGATGCAGATGCTTAAAATAACAATATAGACCCCAGAGATATTTGTACATCCGTTTGCTGCAACACTACTCACATCAGCCAAGTGATGGGACCAGTTTAGGCATCTGTCAGCAGATGAACAGGTAAAGAATGTTGTACATATACACAATGGAATCTTCTTATCCAGCCGTGGAGAACAAAATTATATTTGCAGAAAAATGGGTGGAACCAGAGATCGTTGTGTTAAGAGAAATAAATTAGAAAGATAAATATCAGTCTTTCATTTCTTCTCAATATCATACAGTTACACAAAATCATATATGTATAGTTATGAATGTAGACATGGGATGACTCTGGGGAGATTAACGGGAATAAGAGTAAGGGAGAGGCACAAAGAAGAGCTAGTGAATGTGGTAAAAACATGGTAAGAGCTGTGAGTTGGCTCGGTTGGTAAAGTGCTAGGTAAGTACAAGGACTTCAGTTCCACCCCCAGAATTCACAAGTAGACAGCCAGGAGAAGCAGAGGGCACCTGCGACTCCAACTCTGCGGTGGTAGAGACAGGAAGATCCTTGGGGATCACTGAGCAGGCAACATAGCAAACTCAACCATTCCAGGTTAAATGGGCGACACTTTTTCAATAAAAAGGTGGAGTGTGATAGCCGAAGGTGCTTACTTGGCATCTCCTCTGGCCTCCATATGTACATATGCACCTGCAGACACATGTAAACACACACACACACACACAACGTGATTAACTGTTTTTATGAAACCCATCAGCATGTACAATGCAATATGTACAATGGTTTCTAAGCCACTCTGGTACGGCGAGGCCTCAGGCTGGAGGAGAGTCACATCCCCAGGAAAGTTTATCATCTGTTTCCTTTCTGAAGCTCTAGGGAATGAACAATTCACTCTGTTATTTGTGTTCTGATGACAGTTTAAGGTTTGACTGAGGATGTGGTCAGGCCGTGGTAATCTTCATCCCACGCACAACACACGGCACTAAACTCTCCATTATTAACCGTACACGATTTAGCAGGGTCATTAGAAAGATGATTCATCCTCAGTAGGTGTAAACTGGCTCCCTAAACCTAATGTAGAGAGAGATGGGGCGATAGAATGGTGTCTTGGTTCAACGTTAGCATAATAGCCAGGTAATTCAGAGTCCTTAAGAGCCCCGGTGCCTCATTTCTCACCGCTGACAGGCTTCTGGAGTTTCATGCCAAGGAATTAATTCATCTTTCCCACTCCTCAGCTATGTAAATCTCCAAAATGAGCCTCTAACGGGGTCTACAGATCTTGTTACTTCTAAGTCTGTGCTCAAAATGGTGATATTTTTCTTCATCCTTTTTGTACATTGATTGTATGGGCCTCACCTCCACCTCCACCCCAGGTGACTGAACATTTTGGCCAAATTGTGAGGTGGGGCATTTTCTTACAGACTGGTTCTGCCTGTCCTATTGTCTTTGAAAGCTGGAGGCTGAGAAATTTTCACCACCATAGCCTCTTCCCAGGCAGCTCTGAGACTCCACAAATATGTTTACCCTTTTCTCTTAAAACTCGACTTTCAGCAAACTGTCAACAAGAAAATATCCAAAATCTTATCCTCTAAAGTATTAGTCACTCAAAGAGATTCACTTGATTTCCTCCAGGAGAAGTTGCACCAAAAAAGGGAACGGGATCCTCAACTTTGGGCAGTGTTCCACATCTCAGAGCAGCAGAATGTTCTGGAATGAATTTTTGGAAATGCATGAACAAAAAAAAAATAATAATAATAAAGAAAAGAAAATGAATGCATTGGCCAGAGGGACGGCTTAGCAGGCAAAGGTGCTCACCACCAAGCCCACCAAGGCTGAGGACTTGAGTTTGATCCCTTGGTCTCACAGGGTAAAAGGAGAGAATTGTCTCCAGAAGTTGTCCTCTGAGCTAGACACACACACACACACACACACACACACACACACACACACACAGAGAGAGAGAGAGAGAGAGAGAGAGAGAGAGAGAGAGAGAGAGAATAAATGAATAATTGTAATAAATTTTAAAAAGCTAGAAATGCAGTGCTCTGGGGCACCACTCTGGGACCTGAGACTCCCTGAGCAATCTAGGTCAGTGAGCTTTAGATATCCTTCTCTTTCTGGCTCCACTGAACCAGGACTGTCATTCCCGGTGTTTTACTTGGGTTCTGAGAATCAAACTCAACACTTTATAAAGCACAAGAATGTATACTTTGAATAATCTTCCAAGATTGAGTTTTGGAAATGACAGCCCTTTTTCTAAAGAAATAGAATCCCCTACAGCACTGAGGTCAAGGTAAAGCAAGATTTAAAGTCTTCAAGTACTTCTTCCCAATTCACCCAGAGGTATATATGTATGGTATAGATCTCACAGATTCTGTAATTTTGCTTCAGGCTCCATAGATACCGAGAAAAACAAATTCAAATAATGAGCAACATGTACATACTGCAAATTATTTTTATTCATTTTATTTACTTATGTGTGGCTACTTCTCTGTATGTGTAGCACATGGGTGCTGTGGCCATGGAGACCAGAAGAGGGCATAAAACCTTCTGGAACTGGAGCTGGAGTTACAGGTGGTTGTGAGCCATCTGACATGGATGCTGGGAACTGAACCCTGGTCCTTTGCAAGATGACCTAGCATTCTTAATCACAAAGCCATCTCTCCAGCCTCCTATTGAAAATTCTGAGGTGAAATGTACTCTTGGCTATCAAGAATCAGATTCAGAAGGCTCATGTAAAAACAGCTGACATCACTTCTAGGTGGGAACTCAATTCACCTCACCTGAAGAGGGTGCTTGCTTGCAAGTGGTCTAATGACCATCCACATCATCTGACATCCAATGGATTCACAATATTTTTGGTTGTTTTGTTATAAAATATTTGAGTATTCTATCTTTTTTGGTCTTTATGAACTGTAGTCCCAGCTAGCCTGGAAATCATTATACAGACCAGGCTGGCCTCCATCTCACAAAGATCCAACTGCCTCTGCCTCCTGAGTGCTGGGATTAAAGACATACCCCACCACAACCAGCTGCATTGCTGTATTTTAATGCCTAAAGGAATGTGTGATTGTTATGAAGAATGGAACAAATTCTACTCTTTGCCTCACAGCTGCTTGCATTTTCAGAACTATCCATTCATTCATGTATTCACCTATTCAGTAAATGTGATAGGGACTCCTCTAAGTTCTGTGAACAAGTGACATTAGGCTCCTTTACTTGAGATGATGCCACAGTGGTATAGAAGAGCAGGCGACCATGAGGTATAAAACTTACAAAGAGATCCAAGATGATAAGGGGAGAGAGACACTTTGAATTACATGGTAAAGGAAATCATTTCTCCAGAAATGCAGAAATTGAGTTGATATCTAAGTGATAAGGAGGACTCTCTCCTGAGATGCTCTTGAGAATCAAAACTCTCAATAGTAACTGGCCATACAAAATATCTACAGTGGGACTAAACTTGGCATGTGTGAAAAACAGAAGGAAATTCAGTTAGACTCAGTGCTCTGTGACTTTGCCTGGGGGTTCTCTATATTCATCTCAGATAGAGAGGGCAGCAACAGACCAAAGAATGGGTCCATCCAAGTCCAGCTTGGTAAAGCAGTGAATCCATTGGGTATGCTTATGGGACATGGGTGTGGGGTTACTTACAAGAGCATGGGTGAGGGGACAGTTACAGGACATGGGTGACGGGTTTCTTATGGGACATGGGCACCTGGGCAATTGCATTACCAGAAGTCTCACATCAACATAAGCTGAGCTCAGTAGAGCTACATCACAGGAGTTCCATGCCCAACTTCCAAATAATCTACCCCATAGAAGAGCCTCCTCCCCCAAGCATACTACTTATATACTTATATATTTATGTACTTATGTATACCTCTTATATAGTATCAGGGAGGATGTTTGAGAATCTGTAAGTTCTCTGCATTTCCCAAGGATTGTAAGGGTTTTTTGTTTTTGTTTTTGTTTTGTTTTGTTTTCAGTTTAATGAGCCTCTGGAGACTCCCTCCTCCATCAGGAAGGGAAATGCTTCAAATGCTTCTAGAGGACAGAGCTACACAAAAATGGGGCATAATGGAAGATGTGGAAACTGAGCAATGAAGCCCATAGCCTGGGCTGTGCTAAGCAGGACCACACCATCCAGTAGAGAAGCCAGCAGCCACATGTATCTGCCGAGCAGAGCATTCGTGTCTGAACTGAGGTGTGCTGTAGATATAAACACAGATACACCCTGGATGCAGAAGATCTACTAAGGACAAATAATTGTCTTATAAATAATTTGCACATTGATCTCATGGTCAAATGACAACTTTTGACATGTGCCACTAAATTAATTTTCCTATGAATTCACTTGTCTTTTTCTAACTTGCTATTTTAGCAAATTATACGTGTGGCCCGTGTGTGTGTGTGTGTGTGTGTGTGTCTGTGTGTGTGTCTGTGTGTGTGTCTGTGTGTGTGTCCCATATGTATGTGGGTGAGGGCATGTTTGTGCCTTATTACTTTTATTTATTCTTTGACGATTTCGTACACACAAACAACGTATCTTGACCACATCCATCCCAAACTCCTCCTCCTGCTGTCCTAGGCCACCCTTTCCCCCTTCATAGATTTCCTTTCTTTTAAAAGAAATAATCCAGGCTGGGTATGGTGGCGTACGCCTTTAATCCCAGCACTCAGGAGGCAAAGGCAGACAGATCTCTATAAGTTCAAGGCCAGCCTGGTCTACACAGTGAGTTCTAGGACGGCTGGGGCTACAGGGAGACCCTGTCTCAAAAAGAC
>NW_008345053.1:1356284-1364656 GCF_000622305.1 Nannospalax galili
GAAAGAAAGAAAGAAAGAAAGAAAGAAAGAAAGAAAGAAAGAAAGAAGGAAAGAAAGATCATGTTGAAAATGATGAACAGAGGGAGAAGGACTAGGAAGTTGCAGGAAGGAAATGGCTATGTCTGAAAAGATAAGCAAGTAAGTTTGTTTTAAAGAACAGAGAGTGCTTTACTCTGTCTAATCTTGTTCTGCTAGCAAGGCAGATGTGGGCAGAACCTGGACACTTCATCCAGCAATAATGCTGCTGAGAGCAGTTTGCTATAGTGGTCATGATGCAAGTCCAAATAAGGTGAGAGTGAGAGAGAGAGAGAGAGAGAGAGAGAGACAGAGAGACAGAGAGAGAGAGAGACAGAGAGAGAGAGACAGAGAGAGAGAGAGACAGAGAGAGAGAGAGAGAGGATATGTAGTACAATTGGTATCATGTTTGCCTAGCATGTTCCATCTAGCATGCATGGAACCTAGATTCCATTCCCAACACCACACAAACCAAATATGGTAACATACAAAAGTAATCCCAGCACTCAGGAAACTCCTAAGTTCAAGGTTCTCCTCAGCTACATGGTGAGTTCCAGGACAGCCTGAGATACCTGAGACCCTGTCTCAAAAGAAACAAAAGAGAAGAGTGAGAAGAATAGAACTCATCAGACATTTTGGAAGATGTTTTCTGAAGAACAGAAAATAAAAGGGATAGATGCTGGAGAGAGATAACATCACTGATTCTTCTGTAATAAGACGTACGGAGGCTTTTCTGTGTGCTGAAAAGAGTTTAGTAAGACCAGGGGGATGATGCAGTAGAGAAAAATCCCAGGCCCAAGATTCCAAGGAGAGCCACAGGAACTTACGATGGGCCTTCCGTAAGGCTCAATGTGCTCCTAACATACCTAAATGTAGGACAGAGTGGATAAGGACCCCTGAGACTGTGCTCTCTCACACTCTCCTCCTCTCTGAACCTATCACGTGCCAATTTGCTAAAGTTAAGCTACAGTTTCCGACACGTTGAGCTCTTGTAGTCTACCTTTATTGTCACTGCAGAGAAACCAGGTGTCTCTCTTTAGCAGATGTATTGTATAAAAGGTCTTTCATTTCCCTCTGGGGACATTTATACTCTGTACTTAAAACCTGCCCCAAAATGTGACTTGCTTAAGTCTGGTGAATTCATCATTCCAAATACACTATGATTAGCCTCAATCAAAACATCTCTTTTGGTGATATTTCTCAATTATTTCTCTATATCTCTAATAGCTATTGATTCTCCTTCTGGAATTTCAGGTATTTGGACATTATCAGACTAATGATAAAAAGCCCCGCAAAGACTGTACCTTCCTTAACCTACTTGTTTGGCTACATGTTCTAATTTCAAGGTCCCATGGGACTCAAACCTTTTCCCTTTTGTTTAAAAGTAGGGAACGTCAGTGTTTCTAACTTCTGGAGCTCTTTCTTTGATCTCGATGCCTTTTCCTTGGTGTTTATTCTTTACTAATGGGTCCAACATTGCCTCTTACATCTCTGAGCACATTAATTCCAACTTCTTTGAAGTTTTCT
The DNA here is from genome assembly GCF_000622305.1 of Nannospalax galili. NCBI lineage: Eukaryota > Metazoa > Chordata > Mammalia > Rodentia > Spalacidae > Nannospalax > Nannospalax galili. The sequence continues at coordinate 1,357,827 of NW_008345053.1, forward strand.
TTGCCTATAAAGTCAACTCTGTTCCCTCGAATCTCCTTCTGCATTGCTTGTTGGCATCAGTCTTTCTCGTCAGAGATTTAACTCAAAAGTTTTAAGATACTTAACATCCTGTTCATGTTGAAAAGTTGCATTGAAGATATGGATGATCCATAGCATACACTGACTGATAGGCTCCACTCTGAAATAAGCAAGTGGCCTTCAGAGACCACTAAATAACCAAATCAAGTATCCTCTCTAGGGCAGTTCAAGTCTTAATTCAATTATCCTGACTGCCAGTAAGGAGGCGTCTGTCCTGTGGATCCAATTTCTCTCATCTAAAAGTCCAGCTCAAGGGAGATGGCTCAGTTGGTAAAGTGCTTGCTGCACAACATGAGGGTCAAGGATGGATCCCTAGAACCCAGGTTAAAAAATCAGTATGGCGGGGGGCTGGAGAAACGGCTCAGCGTTAAGAACACTGGTTGTTCTTGTAGAAGACCCAGGTTCGAATCCCAGCACCCACATGGCAGCTAACAACTGTCCATAACTCCAGTCCCAGGGGATCCGACAGCCTCTTCTGACCTCCACGGGCATTGCACGACACAGGAACACTTACCTACATGCAGGCAATACACACATACACATAAAATAAAAATAAGAAATAAAAAACATTTAAATCAGTTGTGGTAATTCTAGCCCTGAGAGAGCACAGACAAGAGGGTCCCTGGAGCTCACTGACCAGTCCATCTAGACTACTTCCTGAGCCCCAGGTCCCAATAAGAGATTTCATATCAAAGAACAAAGTGGATTATTCCTAAGGAATGGCATCCAAGGTTAAGCTATGATTTTTACATGCATATCCATTCCTATACATACACATGAACATGCACACACACAGATGCATTCACACACACACACACAAACACACAAACACACACACACACAAAATAAGTGAAATGCCAGCTTATCCCAAACTCACATCCCATGTCCCAGTACCCAGTACAATCCCTTCTGGTAGAGAAGATGCCTCAGCTCCACAAGTCTCTGATCTTCAGGACATACCAGTTTCTTTCTGCTCTGTGATGATGCTGTTCTGTGACTTACTTGATCTTTCTTCACCTGACTGCATCACTTTCATCCCTACTTCTTTGTACCTCCACACTCTGTTATCGGGAATTACAGTTATCGCCTATTTTCTTCCTCGTGGGGTAGAAACTGCTAAATTACCTCCTTACTACTGAAACCAAGTTCAACTGCAACCTTCTTTCTTTCCCTCATGATGCATTTATTATTTAAAATTAAGTAATAGGATCTCTTGTTTCTTAAAAAGAGAAAGAAAGCAAACAAAAGATCAACATACTCAGAGAATAGTGAAAGGCTTGGGAGAACACAAGACGTGCATGGGAAGGGATTAAAAGCCAAGTGAAAAGCACACATAAATTCAAAGAAGCATTATTTTACTGGTATTGATTGCATCTTCTTCCTGGAGTTTTACCAATAAATAATGTATACTCCTAATGGTCTAGTTTACACAGAACCCACAACCTACTTCACAAGAATAATTACTTGACAAAGAGCTAATAAACCTGTCTTCTGATTGTTTCCCATAGCCAAGAATCAGGCTATTGCCTATGAGTGTGATACACTGTGCATATTCCCCTGAGCCCAGCTGCCTTAACATCAGGGATGATGGGAAATTCCTTACTCATAGCTAGAGACCCAAAGCATGGATCTCTCTGTGAGCTTTGAGCATTGAAGACTGTCTCTTAGTCCCTGGAGGTCACAGAGCTTCAAGCTGGCTCAGCCTACAGGGGAAGAGGATGAACAGGCCTAGGATCAATCCTGAAGTAGGAGGCCAGAATCTTGGTCAGAGGCCCAGGAGTGCTGTCCCTAGGAAGATGATGCTCAGGAACATTGACTATCCTCTATGTTGCCAAACAAAGATGCTGCCATCTCCCTTCGGCCCCTCTTTCCTCTGTTCTCTCACTTCCACATCCTTAAATGTCTGTTTAATAAACCACCTGTACCCACTTCTGTATTTCAGACTCAGGCACAGAAATAATCCAATCAGGACATGCACCAGACAGAGGATGAGGCAAGGCGCGAGGGTGCTTCTAAATCCAGCACTCTAGAAACAGAGGCAGGAGGACTGTGCTATGTCCGAGGCCAGCCTGTGCCACAAAGAGAGTCCCAGACCAGCTGGGGCTCCAGTGAGGCCCTGTCCCAAAGGAACAGAAAAAAACAAATGAAAAGCAAAATAAATGATATTTTGCTATTTACCTGTTTCTGTCAACTCATAATTCATAAGTGTCCAGTCTTTTCTCCATTTCTTTTTTTCTTTCCTTTTGTTTATGTTTTGTGTTTTGTTTCTGTTTTTCTTTGTGGTATTTTTTTGGTGATGGTGGTTTCCTTTTGTTTTGTTTTGTTTTGTTTTGAGACAAGTGGAGTTGAAATCACTGCGTAGCTCATTCTAGTCTTGGACTCATGACAATCCACCTGCCTCAGCTTCATGTGTGCTAGCATTTCAGGTAGAAGTCACACTCTCAGGTTCAAGCATATCTCTTTGTTTCTGGTTCAGGGGATGGGACTGCTTGATTGCTAGACAAAGTTCTACCAGTGAAGCAAACCCAGCCCTCCATCTTTTTCTTAATCAATGAAAAATTATAGTCAGATTTCTTAAAACCATTTGACATCAATTATATATATTTTGTAAAAAAGGGATTTGTCAGGAATACATAACATTAATACTGAAGTAAGCACCAAAAAATGCATATTTTAGTCACAGGTTTTGTCCTACCTAGCACTGAGACCACAGAAAAATCATTTTAGCTCACCTCCCTCTGCTTCCCTGGGCCTGCACCACCTGCAGGCATCTCTCCTACCTGCAGGCCTCTCTCTCCAAGTAAGTGGATCACGCCCTCTGTGCTTTGACTCCCCCAGCTTCATTCACCCTCCCATCTCCCACTCCTGTCTCTCTGCCTAGCCTGGGTCCTGTCCCATTCCTTGCCTTGGCACCCCAGACACCTGGCGAACCACCACTGCTTCCTGATCCTTTGCACCCAGAACAACCCAGTTCCTTCTCGGGTCCCCAGAAGCCCTCTGGGCCTGGTCCTGCCCTCACCTCCCTCTACTTCCCTGGGCCTGCAGGACCCACCAGCCTCTTTCCTGGACGCTGGGGCTGACCTTTGCTCTTTCTGATCCTTTGCATCCAGACAAACCCAGCTCCTCAGTGCAGTCCCCAGGAGCCCTTGGGGCCTCTTCCCACACCCATCTTCCTTTGCATCTCTGGGTGACATGGCCACCAACTGCCCTAGACCAGCATCTTTCTTGGGCCCTGCTCCAAGGCCAGTCCAACCCCCAAATTCCTGAGGCCAAAATCTTTCCTAGAGGGATCCAGATCTTAGAAGAAAGCCTGAGAGCATCTGATCCTCATCTGACCTGGGCCTCTGTGGGAACTCCTGAAGACAAAAGCAATCTGGCCACTCTGATATAAAATCAAAAGAGAGAACCAGAAGCTTAGACGAATCAGATTTTCATGCCCAAAAAGTGAACCACAAAGACACATCAAGTTCACAAAAAGAAGCAGACCTAAACTTGAAGGCTTGAGTCTCACACAAGAATCAGAAACTACAAAAGAAATTCACATGTCAAAATGACAGAGAAAAGATAATAGCATGAAAAACCAAAACAACATACCCCCACCAAATACCAACAGTACTCTAGAGAACTACAATGAGAACCCCCTGGAGATAATGCAAGGCATGGAACTCAAAAGAACAATTATAAACATGATAAAAGAATTCAGTGTATTTAAAGAACACACAAACAAAGAAATCAAAGAACTGAAGGAAGATAGGGATAAATTTCTGAATGAATTCAGAAAAGACTTCGAAATATTGAAGAATGCTAAGGCTGAAATGAAGAAGGAAGTAAAACACTCAGCAAGCCAATTAGAAATGACAGAATAACGCCTCACCAATAGGATGAATGAAATGGAAAACAGAATATCAAGACTGGAAGATAAAGTGGATGAACTAGACCACTCTAGCAAAGATTATGAAAAATTTAAGAAATCACAAGAATGGAATATGCAGGAATTGTGTGACACCATAAAAAGACCAAATTTACAAATCATAGGCATACAGGAAGGAGAAGAATCCCAAGATAATGGTGTGGACCAGATCTTCAACAGAATTGTGGAAGAAAATTTTCCAAAATTAAAGGAAGACATGCCCATACAAAAACAAGAAGCATATAAAACACCAAACAGACAGGACCAGAAAAGGAACTCTCCATGGCACATCACAGTAAAAACACTAAATGTACAAAACAAAGAGACAATACTGAAAGCTGCAAAAGAGAAACAACAAGTCACATATAAAGGAAAACCCATTAGGATTACAGCTGATTTTTCAGTGCAAACTATGAAAGCCAGAAGAGCCTGGACCAAAGTATTCCCAGTTTTGAATGATGACAGACGCCAACCCAGATTACTATATCCAGCCAAAATGTCTATTATAGTCGAAGGGGAAAGAAAAACCTTCCATGATGTAAATACACTGAAGGAATTCATGTTCACAAAAGCAGCCCTTCAGAGAGTTCTGGAAGCAATACAAAGAGCTGAAGAAAGGAACGACTATACCCAAGGAGTTGCAGAAAGAAATTCAATGAAGGTATAACTGTGGAAAATTAGAGCTATATCAAGAATGTAAACAGAAATTAAAATGACAGGATTCAATACTCATCTTTCACTAATAACTTTAAATATGGACTGAACTCCCCAATCAAAAGATACAGATTAGGTGAATGGATTAAGAAACAAAACCCATCTTTTTGTTGTCTGCAAGAAACTCATCTCACTTTCAAGGACAGACACTATCTTAAGGTGAAAGGATGGAAAAAAATATACCAAGCAAATGGCACTAACAAAAAAAGCAGTTATAGCAATTCTAATATCTGACAAAATAGACTTTAAAACTAATGAAAGAAGAGAGAAAGAGGGCTACTTCATTCTGATCAAAGGAACAATAAATCAAGAAGATATTACAATCATGAACATATACTCACCAAACTCTGGGGCACCCAACTTCATAAAAACAGTACAATGGAAGTTGAAGACCCAGACTAATCCCAACTCATTATTAGTAGGGGACTTCAATACCCCACTGTCTCCATTAGATAGGTCAACAGAGCAGAGAGTTAACAGAGAGACATCTGAATTAAAAAATGCTATATGTCAAATGGACTTTAACAGACATCTACTGAGTATTCCACCCAAGCACCAAAGGACATACTTTCTATTCAGCACCCCATGGAACCTTCTCCAAAATCAACCATGTACTGGGGCACAAAAGAAACCTCAACAAATACAAAAAGATTGAAATAATTCCATACATTCTATCAGACCACAATGCAATAAAACTAACAATCAACACCCAAAGAAGCCAAAATCACCACACGAACACATGGAGATTAAACAACACACTCCTGAATGATGAATGGGTCAAAAGAGAAATTAAGAAAGAAATAAAAGTATTCATGGAACTGAATGAAAAAGACAATACAACACAACAAAACATCTGGGACATGCTGAAAGCTGCCCTTAGAGGGAAGTTTATAGCTCTAAGTGCCTATATCAAAAACTCGGAAAGAACACAAATAAATGACTTAACATTGAAATTCAACACACTTGAAAAGCAACAACAAATGAAAGCCAAACCCAGAAGACAAGAAGAAATAACAAAAATCAGGGGAGAAATTAATGAAATCGAAAAAAGAAAACAATACAAAGAATGAATCAAAGAGCTGGTTCTTTGAAAAGATAAAACAAGATTGACAGACTGCTAGCCCAGTTAACCAAAAGAAAGAAAGAAAGAAAGAGCACCTCCAAATCAACAAAGACAGAGATGAAAGGGGAAACATCAAAACAGACACCTAATGCTAACCTAACCCTTGACATAATCCTAACCTTAATATTAGCCATAATCCTAGCACTTAAACACACCAGAAAGATACAGAACATTATAAGGGAATACTTTAAAAACCTATATGCTTCCAAATTCGAAAACCTAAAAGAAATGGGTGCATATCTAAAGGCATGGGAACCACCAAAACTAAACCAAGAAGAGATTAACAGCTTAAACAGACCCATAACACAAAAAGAAATTGAAACAGTAATACAAAACCTCCCAACTATAAAAAGCCCAGGACCAGATGGATTTATAGCAGAACTCTATCAGACATTTAAAGAAGATCTACATCCAATACTACTTAATTTATTCAAAAAGATAGAAATGGAGGGAGAACTTCCAAATTCCTTCTATGAAGCCAGCATCACTCTAATACCAAAGCCAGGTAAAGATACAACCAAAAAAGAAAACTTTAAACCTATATCCTTAATGAACATAGATGCAAAAATTCTCACCAAGGTATTTGCAAACCGCATACAGACACACATCATAAAGATCATCCATCATGATCAAGTCAGCTCTATTCCAGAGATGCAGGGATGGTTCAATATACGTAAGTCAATAAACGTCATGAATCATATAAATGGGCTCAAAGACAAGAACCACATGATCACCTCAATAGATAGAGAGAAGGCCTTTGGCAAAATTCAACATGCATTTATGCTCAAAGTCCTAGAGCAAGTCAGCTCTATTCCAGAGATGCAGGGATGGTTCAATATACGTAAGTCAATAAACGTCATGAATCATATAAATGGGCTCAAAGACAAGAACCACATGATCACCTCAATAGATAGAGAGAAGGCCTTTGGCAAAATTCAACATGCATTTATGCTCAAAGTCCTAGAGAGAATTGGACTGGAGGGAACATACCTCAACATAATTAAA
>NW_008345053.1:1366431-1366775 GCF_000622305.1 Nannospalax galili
TCCTCCACTGCTGGTGGGGCTTCAAATTGGTTCAACCCCTATGGAAAGCAGTGTGGAGAACTCTTGAAAAACTACCAATGAACCTACCATTTGATCCAGTTATACCACTCCTTGGCATATACACAAAGAACTCATCCTATTGCAGAGATGCTTGTACATCCATGTTTGTTGCTGCTCTTTTCATGATAGATAAGAGATGAAAGCAACCTGGATGTCCCTCAATTGACAAGTGGATAATGAAAATGTGCTTCATTTATACGATGGAGTTTTACTCAGCAGTAAAGAAAGATGAAATCATGAAATTTGCAGGTAAATGGATGGAACTAGAAACTGTTATACTAAAT
>NW_008345053.1:1367966-1368184 GCF_000622305.1 Nannospalax galili
ACACACACACACACAAAATCAACAAATTTTAAAAAATGAATTATTTTAGAGGAGGAAGCATGGAAATTTACATCATGTTAATTAGTAGAGGGAGATTTCAATGGTGATGAAATCTACCCAATGCCTTTATAGACATACACAGGCACCAAGGATCCAAGTACAACCGATTATGACTAGTAATAATCAGATACATACAGATTAGAGATGCATACACCAAC
>NW_008345053.1:1368242-1458691 GCF_000622305.1 Nannospalax galili
TAAAACTTTATTAAATTTTATATCTTATTGGGTTTATACTGAGTTCAATATTGTATAACTGTATTAATTTAACCGTGAACCCTAAAAATTTTGTATCCACTTTTGAGAGATGTATCTTTGCTCTGGAGTGTGTTACTGAATATGTTAAATCTGTAATGAAATGCTTCTTCTAATCATGTAGTTATTAAATTTTTTTAAATGATAAAGATAAAAAAAAATTTAAATCATTTTATCTGTCTAAAACGAAGTTTCCTAATTTATGATGAAGGAGTTGGAGGCCAAAGGCATCAACCTCTCAAGGTGAGTTAGAGGTAATCCAGAGATGTTGATTTATGATTTCATGAAAGATAAAGAGGCAGGCCTCCTTCAGACAAGCCTCTCACTGTGGACATGGTTTGCCATCTTTCCCTGTGCCTGTCTAGGAAGTTGCTTCTGCATGTCTGGAGCAACTCCACACCAGCACCCTGAATGCAGCTAGTGTTTGTCTCCTGCCTGAATAGTTCTCTTTTTGTTTTTCTTATTCATTCTCTCTCTCTCTCTCTCTCTCTCTCTCTCTCTCTCTCTCCTTCTGTGTGTGCACATGCCACGGGGTGCCCTTGTAGAAGTCAGAGACAACCTGGGGATCAGGTTTCCTCGTTGTTCCTGTTTGCATCACTGTGTACCCCAGGCCAGTTTGTTGTAGAGACTCTCAGGATTCTCCTGCCTCTGCCTCATGTCTCCCAGTCAGTGCTGGGATTAGTGATGAGCTATGCTAATGTCCTGCTTTACAAGGGTTCTGGGGATCTGAACTTGGGTCCTTGTGCTTGTGCTTTGAGCACTGAATCATGTCCCTAGCCCCCTCCCTGGATGGTTCTTACAGCTTCGCTAGCTCACTCTTTGTATCTTATTTCATTTACGTAAACAACAGCCTCTCTCTCCTCCAACAGACTATAACTAAGAAAACCAAGTTAACAGGAAATAAACTAAGAAAGCCAAGCCAGTAAACCCCGGTCAGCCCCAGGCTTTCCCTCTTTTCTTCCACTGCCCTTTAGGGGACACTCATGAATTTTGTGGCCTTTTCTTGCCGTTCTCCTGAGTCTGCATTGCTCTCTGACTGGATAAGTTGGGAGTCAAAAGAGAGCCGGCCAGCCCTTCTGCAGAAGCGGGAGGGTCCCGGGCTGAGTTCCAACACAGGTTCACTGCTCTGCGGCCCTTTCCAAATCCGTCAAGCCACTGACTGCCAATTCTGCAAGAGGGAGGACAGTCTCTGACAGAAGCATTAAAAGGAGAAAGTAAAATAGTTCCTTTGTTCTGAGGGGAGAAACTGCGGAAAGGAAATTCCTGTTCTCAGCAGGTGATTAAACAAGTTTTATTAGAGGTTATTATGTGAATGGAGTTAGTAATGCTGTTTTGTTGTGATAAAACAGTTCTTTCTCCCATTTTTCATATAATTTACCTTTCAAATGCTAAGAGCTGGATTTATGAACGACTTGGCAATTCAGCCCCGGTGCAGGAGCTTTTTATAGACACTTTACAACTTATTCTCTTATAAGACAAAGCTCAGGTGCATCCACCAAATTCCTCTTAAAATACAGGAGGATGATCTGGGTGGGTGGGTGACCAGCTACCGATGGCTGTGTGTCTCACTAGTACAAGTACAGGCAGAGTTTTCCTGAGCTTTCTTTTCAGCTCAAAGAATTCATATGAGGGCTGGAGAGACGGCTCAGCAGTTAAGAGCACAGGCTGCTCTTGCGGACGATCTGAGTTCAGTTCCCAGCACCCACGAGTGTCTCATGGCTGCCTGGAACTCCAGTTTCGACAGATCTGACGCCCTCTTCTGGCCTGTGTGAGCACCTAAACCCCCACGCACAAACCCGAACACAGACACATACACACATATTTGAAAATTCATATAAATCTTTCACTCAGTGATAAAATTTAACATACTAATTTCAGCAAACCCTATGAATTTACATACTAATTAGTTTATTGTGTTAACGTTTAAAACAGAACAGTACAATTTGAATTTCAAGTTTTATTTTTGCAAATCTCTTATTTGCAGGTGAAATAGAAATGTCTTCTTATGATTCCACTAACCTATTCCTATATCATGTGCTCAACCAAAGAGGTAGACCACCCTCTTTAATTATGAAGCCTATTTCTTTGTTCAACTCTACAATCTATGTCTGATTCAAATGTGAATCTCTTATGGAGTTTGAGACCACCAGACCCAACTAAGATTTTAATTAGCTAAATTTTATTGCTGCATCTAACTGACAGTCTCCAGAGGCCAGATAAGGAGCTTCAGTGAAGCTGGGAGGGGATGGGAATCTTTTTTTAAAAGCAGAAACCACAAGCAGTCGCAAGGACAGAGGGTCACATTGACCCTTAAATGCAGCAATAAGCAAGTTTACAGAAGCCAAAACAAGCAGTTGTTAGTCATTGTCTTAACAGATGTATAGAGACCTTGACAGTAAGGAGCTTTCTGATTATAGTTATTTCAGCATATTACCAAGAAACACAGGATATTGTTTAGGTTATTATCCCTGGATGGGCAAGAAGCCCAGCTTCAGTGTCTGAGTAGCCATATTCCTTTCTGTGGTCAACTATTTCTTTCTAAAAGAAAAACAAACGTCTGGGGTGAGTGATTTACTGGAACTCAGTTCAGACCTTGAGCTGTCTGCTTCTCTGATTTTTAAAGTCTAAGGTGGCTACTTTGTACAAAATGGGGTTGCTCTAGTCATTACAAATCCAGTTACTGTTTCTGGAGAATTACAGTGATCAAAATCATTATCAAGTGAACCAGGAACCAAGAGCATGGTCCTGGAGCCTTTAGACTTGGTGACTCAGTGTCTAGAACTCTTGTCCTAGTTAGTTTCTGTTGCGATAAAACACTGACCAAAATCCCCTTGAGGAAGGGTTTATTCTGTCTTACACTTTACAGTCGACGTCAAAGGAAACTAAGGCAAGAACTGAAGCCAGGTAGGCTGGAGGCAAGAGCTGTCCACAGTGGGCTGGGTGTTCCCACATCAGTCAGCAATTAAGAAAATGCCTCAGAGAGAGGGCCACAGGCGAGGTGGATGGAAGAAATTCCTCCCCTGAGGTTCCCTCTTAGTGTGTATCAAGCAGACAAAACTGACCAGCACACACTCTAATCTGCATAGCCAAAGTCAGGAACTGTGCTTTGCTCCTGGCTGGGAGCTGCCTCAATATGCAGGGTAGAGTTCACAGTAAGCAGGGCACATGGCAAAGAGAGCTCTTGTTCTATTTCTTTGACTTTCTTTCGCTTCCAACATTCACCTTTTATTTTTCTTGTATTTCCTTTCCCAAACCCACCTCTGCCCTCTTCAGAGCACTTCTTACACTGCTGCTCCTGCTTGACATTCGTATGGTTAGGACATAACGTTAGAAGGACTCTTCTTCCTCGTTTCCTGTTAGCTGCTCTTTGAGCTTTGCGTTTCAGAAATTATCTTCTGCGGTGTAATTAATTCTTGTTCTGCTATTCACAAATTCAGTAAGTTTGGTGTCAAAAAATACAACTTGCCAAATGCTTTGAGTTTCCTAGAATGAGAACCATATATAAATGTCTGCTATGATTTCTATAGCAGCATGAAGGTACTTTGGAGGAACATGCGTTTTATGGGTCCATTAATAAATGACTGGAGTGGTTAAGGATGTCTGGCTAGAAGCCCTGTTTCTCACAGACACAAAAGATGTAGGTTAATGGAGCAATTAAACATACTTTCAGCTCCCAGGGCTGTAATAACATCGGGGAAAGTTAAGGGAACTCCCAAAGAGGAGGGGTAATAGTGCACCAGCAAGGGCCAGAAGCTTGCCTTCTGAGGAGCTCAGAGGGAAGCACGGGGCAGTATGGAAAGCGGTTGTGATTGGACAGGGTACCAGAACTGATTGCCTTTATCCATTGTCTAAGCAGATGTCTTGTTTTAGAAAAGTTCAGAAGATATAAAGTGGCAAAAAAAAAAGTCCTCCAAAGAAATAGCATTGACAAGTATTGAGTAACAGGAGGTATGGGGATGGTGATCAAAATGCATGTTAAAGAATGTAAGGTTGTCTGACTAGGAAATACTGAAGTGGGAAGACTATACTGAAGCTAGGAAAGGCCGTGAGGGTTTTCAGGTAAACTTATAATGCTGACAGTGGCACATATTCCAGGACACACTGCCTGGGCCATCTTTGAATCATTAGTGTATCACACAAGTCTGCCATGTGATACCTGGACAGTAATTGGTGACATTGGCCAATATTGGCCCACCAGTAATTGGAATAAGGGTAGTCAAAGTGTTAATGAGAAGGGTGTGTCTTCTGGGTAATGCCTGAAAAAGGCCAAGTTGAAGTTTAGTGGATAAGCTGAACATCCCAGTGCCAGTGGCTCATAGAACGCTCACCATCTGCAATGCCATTTCCTCTCATCTTCCCAGGCCCATGCTGACCTGAACATCTAGTTCCCCTCCCCTCAGTCTCCCTGATAGCTTCCAGGTCTTAAGCTTCTACCATCCAGAACAGAACATCTTATACTGTGATCCAGCCTCTCAGCTCCCACGCCCTGGAAGCTAAGGGTGGCTTTGAATAACTGCCCCCAGATCTTATGGTGCTAAAACTGAGCTGAGGCCTGAGAACACTGTGTAAACATTTCCCTTTATTATTTTCAAGTTCCTCTCAACTCCCTTACTGACTTTCATTAAGAGCCTTATTCTTTAGGACCCCTTGTACACGCATTACTAAAACGATCAGTGAGTATTTGTCCCCTGCCTGCTAGGAGCCCTGCTTGACCATTGTGAATGTTCTTGAACCACCCAGCCCCACATTCGAGTTGTATGCGTGTGTGTAGCAGTCTTGGTATAACATCAGTCCTACAGAGTGTTGAATCTAAAAGAAACATGCTATTTACTTTAAAAGCATTGAGGAAAAATAGGAATCTGTAGGACCCTTAGGAGGAAGGTCCAGCCTTTTGTCATTGCAACAAGATTTGCCAACAAGATTGACACTTAGCTTGAGAACTGTACAATCCAGCCACAGGGAAAAAATCTCATAATGTTTTGAGTAAGCTTGTGATTTTGTGTTGGGCTCCATTCAAAGGTGGATTTGGCTGCATGCAGCCTGTGGTTTGGACATGCTTATGGGCCTAGAATAAATATTAACAGGGTTACACAGATAGTAAGGCTTCCATTTAAGGTTTGTGTGTGTGCTTGCTCATTGTGTGTAGGTACATGTGGAGGAGGAGCGCATGCACATACGTTCCCATGTATGTGGCGACCTGAGGGCCAACCTCAGGTGCTGCTCTCCAGAAGCAAGACACCTAGACCTTGTTTTACGAGACAGGCTCCCCCACTGGGACTCAACAATTCAGATAAGCTGTCTGATCAGTGAGCCCCAGAGATCCATCAGTCTTCACCTCCCTAATGCTGAGATTATCGGCACATGCCACCACATCTGACTTTAATATGGGTTCTTGGGATTGAACTCAGGTCCTCAGGCTAGCAAGACAAACACTACTGATTGAGATGTTTTTCCCCAGTCTTCATTTAAGTTTTCACTTTTACAAGTCTCATTATTGCACCCGCTTGCATGACTGGCTCTCTAAAATTTAACTTTAATTTCCTCATCTGGATGTAGATACCCCATGTTAGGACTCTCGGGGGAGCACCATGCCTTGGGCATGACATAACCCTGGTCCCTTTGCACACACTCCTTCAATCTGCTACAGCTTGCTGAGAGGATCTGAGGAGGAGGCAAAAGACCTTTCTTAGCATGGAAGAACAATGTAAGGCACTGTGCCCCTGCACAGGAGTTAGGTTTGGCCTTTGGTGCACCCACATATGTGCTTATCTTTGCCTTGGTGCTTCCTGTACTGGAAGACAGTTATGCCAGCTCCTGTCACTCAACCGCATCCTGGATTCCTTTCATGAAATGACTTTCTATCCCTAAATCCTGCATTCTGCACTCTGGAGATATATTAGAGTGAAATTCTGATATAAGTCTCTAAATATAAAATATGAAGTAGTATGTACATCTACTCAGAAACTAAAACAGAGGAAAGGGAGAACAAAGAATGGCACCAACACACCATCAACGACACCTGGCTGGAAGCAGAATATGTCAAGATACAGCCAACCTCAAGCCATTATAGAAATGCAAATTATACCATCATTAAGTTAGAGTAGCTAAAGTCAGGCCCGAGAGGGCTGAGCAATTAAGAGCACCCACTGCTCTTTCAGAGGACCAGAGCTCTTTTCCCAGCACACACATCAAGAGGCTCACAACCACCTGTAAGTCCAGCTCCAGGGAATCCAGTGCCCTCTTCTGGCTTCCTCCAGAAACAGGCATCCACATGTACACATATACACAAATACAGACACACATACACACATTAAAATAAAATATAATCTTTAGATTAGTTAAACTTTAAATGTATTCACCATGGTAAGTGTTGATAACGTGGAAGAATGTGAACTGCTACTTATGAACTAGTACTGACAGTGAAAGTGATGTAGCTTGTCAGTCAGTCCATTAAAAGTTACAGTCTACAGTCACGCTGGGCATGGTGGCACACACCTGTAGTCCCAGCACTCGGGAGGCAGAGGCAGGCAGATCTCTGTGACTTCAAGGCCAGCCTGGTCTACATAGCGAGTTCCAGGCCAGCTGGGGCTACAGGGAGGCCCTGTTTCAGAAAAAGACCAAAAAATAAAAGTTACAGTCACTATTTGTATGATTAAGTCATTCCACACCTGGGGTTGTAGGCCAGAGAAACGAAAGTGCACATCTGTGAGCTATGCACCAAATGTTTATATAAACTATGTGAAGTACTTCAAATCAAATTATCCATTGAGAGGTATTGACTGGAATGGACTTGTGGTCACCTAGGAGACACACCGCTGAGCATCTGTGTGGGTATTACCAGAGAGGTTGGAATGAAGAGGAAAGACCCACCCTGAATGTGAGCTGCAGCATCCCATGGTCCAGGGCTCTAGATAAAGAGGACAATGCCAGCTTTGTGCTCTGCCTCCTGACCGTGGGCCTCATGGTACCAGCCGTTTCACACTCCTGCTTCCATAGCTACAGCCTCTTTCCCAGCAGGCCTTCTCTACCACTATGGACTGTACCTCAAACCATGAGCCAAGATAAACCCTTCCTTAGTCTCATTTTATTGGATGTTCTGTCACAGCAATGAGAAAAGTAACTAATGTCACAGTTAAACAGATAAACTACTACTTGGTACAGCTTTTAATTTTTTATCGCATTCATGTAGTTAGTGTGTGTGTGTGTGTGTGTATGTGTGTACATGTGGAGGCAAGAGGCAATTTACAGATGATGGATCACTCCTACCCTGTGGACATCTTGGGTATCAGGATTGGCAGCAAGTGCCTTTACCTGCTGAGCCATCTTGCTAGATTGCATTATTTTTTTTAAAGTCATAGATGAATTCTAGGGAATGTATGCATTTTTAAATGCTATATTGATCAGAAGTTACTATGTAATTCCCTTCATGTAAACCTCTAAAACTGCAGACTAACCTATTGTTCTAGTTTGCTTTCAACTGCTGTAACAAAACGCTCTGACCAATACCAACTTGGGGAGGAAAGGGTTTATTCAGCTTACATATCCAGGTCACAGTTCATCAGGGAGCCCAAGGTAGTAACTCAGGCAGGAACCTGGAGGCAGGAGCTGGAGCACAGGCCATGGAGGATCACTGCTTACTGGCTTGCTCCCCTGGCCCCTGTCAGCCTGCTTTCTTATACAATATAGGACCATAGGCCCAGGGGTGGTACCGCCCACAGTGGGCTGGGCCTTCCACATCACTTGACAATCAAGAAGATGCCCCACAGGCCAGTCCTAAGGAGGCAACTCCCCATTGAGGGTCCCTCTATCCAGGTGTGTCAAGTTGACACCAAAGCTATCCAGTACACCTATGTTGCCAGAAAAGGGACCAGGGGTTGCATCATGTGGCAGAGAAAATACAGAAGAGGGAAGCTGCATGCAACAGTGCACCGGGCCAAGAGGATGCTTTGGAGGAGATAGCCAAGTCCCTTGTCTCGATGGTGGCTGTGGTGATAGTGACTGTGGACACACTGTACACACATATACACCTATGTGAACCTATGACATATGTTAGTCACTCATTGAAATTTACCATATTGCGCACTTCCATAAACTTTACTGTATGTTAATTATTCCTTGATAAATCTACTAAAGTGTTGTGCACCTATCTTCCTGCTTACGTCTTAATTCATCTCATTTAGTTTCTAATCAGAGAAACAACTTCAATAAGATCATTAATATTTGAATCGCCAAAGGGACAAAAAACAGTGGAGTTAGTTGCTTTTCAGCCAGAACTCTGATGTGGGTCTGACAGCCATGCCAACCCTCATTCGTCACTGTCTACTCGGTGACTTCTCTGAGCTTACCTGTTCTCACCCAAGATCTATGGAAACTCTTTTCTTTCCTCCTTATGGATTTCTTTTCTTCTGATTTCTGAACCAGGATATTTCCCAAACTTCTGCTTACATAATTCCCCAGTTGAAACAGCTTTCCTGAATATTCTCCATGATTCTTGTGGATTGAGAAAACCTTTCTGAATGAACTTGACTCTCATGAATTTGGTTGTTTCCTACACACTGAGAACTGCATCTGTCTGACAAGCACAAGGTGTATTTCAAACATTTAATGGATGACTCCATTTCCATTTCCATTTCATAAATAAAAATGCTGCCAGGGTATCAGAGCACACTCCTGAAAGCCCAGCACTTGGTAGGTGGAGGCAGGAAGATCTGGTGTTCGAAGTCATCCTTACCTACAGAAGAAGGTCCAGGCCAGCCTAGATTTCATGAGACCCTGTCTCAAAAGGGGGAAAAAATGGGGCTGGGAAGATGGCTCAGTTGGTTGATAAAGTGATTGCCTTGCAAGCAAGAGGACCCAACTTCAATCCCCAAAATCCACAAGAAAAGGCAGACAGGCATGGTAGCATGCACACGTCATCCCAGTGCTGGAAGGCAGAGATCAGTGAGTCCCTGTGACTTACTGGCTAGCCAGCCTAGTAAAACCAGTGAGCCCTAGCTCCCAGTCAGAGAGTCTGCCTCCAAAACCAAAATGGACAGTGCTTGAAGAGGAACAATACCCAAGCTTGTCTACAGGTCGCTACACACATAAGTGTATGCATGCACTGTGCCTGCCCATACATACATATATAAAGAAAAAAGGGAAAAAATGTTGCATTTATTTGAACACTCCAACTTGAAAACTGAATTCACCATCTTCATTCTTTTATTTAACATAAAACACATTTATTTACTATCACTAAGAATGACCCTAGTTAAGAATGTACAATGGGGGCTGGAGAGATGGCTCAGCGGTTAAGAGCACTGGCTGCTCTTGCAGAGGACCCGGGTTCGATTCCCAGTACCCACGGGGCAGCTAACAACCATCTGTAACTCCAGTTCCAGGGGAATCCAGAACCCTCTTCTGACTTCCCTGGGTACTGCACAACATGGGTGCACTTTACGTACATAGAGGCAATACACTTATACATATAAAATTAAAAAATAACAAATAAAATATCATTTAAAAGAATGCACAGTTTTGGTGATAAAGACACCAGAATGCAGTAATTTAATAGAAAGGAAGCAGAAATAATGCTGCATTACAACATCTGTTCACTCACACAGCTAATCATGTACAAACTGAGGATGATGATTGTTTTTTGCATGTATATGTGTGTTTATGTGGTATGTATGTGTCAGTGCATATGTGTGTGTGTGTGTGTGTGTGTGTGGGTGTGTGTGTATGCGCGCACACTTGTATGCATTTGGAGGCCCAAAGTTGATGTTGGATGTCTTCCTATATTGCTGTGCACTTTATTTATTGAGGCCAGATCTCTCACTGAGTCCAGAGCTCATCACTTTGGCTGGCTGAGCTAGCCAGTCCCATGGACCCCTGTCTCAGCCTCCTGAGTGCCGGGTTACAGGCAGCCACCATGTGCCTGCCAAGCTTTTACATGGTTCCTGAGGATCTGAATTCCAGTCCTTGAGTTTGCTGAATAGGTTTTCCTTATTCATCACGGCTCCCCACGCTGAGGATGGAGATCTCACTACATTCTTCCATAGAACTAAGGCCAGTGATGCTGCTTAGGATACAATTCCTACTCATTTTCCATCTTTTAATTGGATTATTTCTGTGCTTTCCTGTCTACCTGGCTCTGGACGCCACACCAGTAAACCCTCTGTTGGGGAGGGGGGTGGCTATCTGAGTGTTTCTGACATCAACTGCACTTTCTTCAAACTTCTTTCCCAGACTCTATGAAGACTGCATTATTTTCAAAATGCTCTGTTTCAAAGTCTTCCATCATAAGTGATAACACAGCCTACCTTGCCATTTCACTCTGGTTTTGATTGGTTGGCCTGGCTGCCTTCTCTTGCCTCCATCACCCAAGTGTTAGGATTACGGCCATGTGCCACCGCTTTGCACTCAGCAGAGCGAATCTAACGCCCGTTCCCTTTGCTCATCAAAGTCTTCGGCGTCTACCAGGTACTACCACCAAGAGACAGCAGTTGTGCTCAGCAAGCAGAGGAGACTTAAACGCACGAAGCAATGTGCTGTCTGCCTCCAGTCAATCAACAGCACAAACAACCGTGACCTTAAATCTAATTGTCCCTGCCACTTGGAACCACCTTAGTTATTACTGCCATCAGCTCTTCACCATGTCTTGCTTTCTCTACTGAACCAGCTTCCTAAGTAAATGGCTTTCACCAAGTCAACCCCTCTCCATGCCTCCTTCACACAATGGCTGTCTAATTCACCCTTAGGCTGGAAGCTTCTGTGCTGCTCTACAAGCTGCAGAATGAACTGTAAAACCTGCCCGTGGCAATCAGCACACAACGTTTTCAGACACTTGGCATTAGCTATCTTGTTATTAAGCATCTGTGCTGACTTTCTGCTGTGAACACTGCTCTGGAAGCAAAATGGAGGCAGGAGACATTAGGATGCTACCCACAGCACACTGCAAACCACTGCAATGTCCTCAGACCCACAATCCTCCCTGCCTCAAATGCTCTCTTCTGTCTTGCTAAGTAATCACCTATGTCTATTCATAGTAGGAGTAGGAGTCAGCATCTCCCAGAAGCTCCTTGCTTCATCAGACCGCACTATACCTGTTGGGTACTGAGACCATTTTCAGTAATTTCAGAATACCCCACCTTGATGTAAACTACTCTCCTCTTTACTTGTCCACACAATGAAATTTTTAACCAGAAAGATTTAAATTCATGTTATTCCTCTCTCTGCAGTAACCAAGGATCTGTGATAACTTTACAATCATTTATTCTGCAAAGCATTTCTTTGAGAAAACATTCTCGTTTTAAGGGAGGATTAAGGAAAAAAGATTTAAAGGAGTTAATAAAACAGTTTAACTGCTTACGAATGGAAGCTGTGGTATTTGAAATCATGTGTGTGAGTGCAGATGAGGAACTAGTGCTCCTTACTCCACAGCCACTCTGTTTCCCCATCCAGCCCTCCCCATTCCCAAGCAGAAGCTCATCAGTGTGTGTGTGGGGTAGGGCCCCCTAGAGCTGCCATCCGCAAACATTTGCGTAGTGATTGACTGTGTTCTGACATCTCCTTCAGTTTCACCACTTTAGCATTACAAGCCATTGAAGAAAAACGCAAACAAAAATAACTTTTTGGTAGAGCAATTCTGAAAGTTCATCCACTCCAATTGGGTCACAGCGTCAAGTCAAGAAATCAATATGTCTAGATAATTTTCTTCTCCATTAACTTGATTCACTGCTTGTCCTAAAAAGGAAGGAAAACACACACTACATGAAGAAATCTCTCCAAACACATTCTGATCACTGGCAGGAAAGAAAAGTATAGAACGAGTTTGTGGCACAGTGGACTAGGGAAAGAAGACTGGTTGGTTCCAGAATTTTAGAATGAAGAAAGGAAGGAAGGAAGGGAGGGAGGGAGGAACAAACAGGGCTTTGAAGCCTGATGGGTGTGGTATGGTTGATTGATTCTATTATCTCTGGAACAGCATTCAGTTCCTGGGACGTGAGAGGATGAGAAGCTTTCACAGAGAAAGGGACACAAGTGTCCCTGGCTCAGTTTCAGGCTTGACCCCTCTTGTGTGAGGACCCTAAGTTCAGGCACAATATGGCATAGTCATCTGTCTTTGAGGGATGATAGGAGCAGTGCCCTTCCCTTCGCCCAGGGAAGGGAGATGGAGATTGTACTGAAGGAACCAGTGGCCGTCACCACTGTCTGACTGAGTCACATTCAAAGTCCAGCTAGTGACCAGAGGAGCAGCCTTGGTGGCACAACATGGGACAGCAGGGGTTTGAGAAATAAGAACAGGAAGGAGACTCAGGAGGCTACACATTTTGTTCTCCTGAATTCAACTAAGGCTCTGAACATTTTCTTTTTATTTAAAAATTTATTTAATGAGTATGAATGTTATGCCTGCATGTATGGAAGTGTACCTGTGTCCTACAGTGACTGCAGAGGTCAGAAGAGGTGTCGTATCCCTTGGAGCAGGAGTTACAGATGGTTGTTAGCCGCCATGTGGGTGCTGGTATTCGAACCTGGGTCCTCTGCAAGAGCAGTCAGTGCTCTTAACTATTGAACCAACGAGGGGGGAGGGGGAGGCGGGAGCGGGGAGGGAGGGAGCAAGGGAGGGAGGGAGGGAAGGTGGAAAGAAGAGGGAATGGAGAGAAGAAAGAAAGAGAGGAAGGTGAAAAGCCAATGCTTAAACCTCTTTGAAACAACATAAAACTTAAAGTGAAAGGAAACGTGAGTTGGCCTACAGAAATGGTGTGTGGTGATTTCTAAGGCCAGCCAGGCATACGAATCTTGAAGCACTGTGCCTTAACTAAGCTCAGGGAGTTCAGAGATAAGGAATTGATTTCATGTGCTGTGTACTTTGTTTTATCTTTGGCTTAAAGGAAGTATAATTTTGGCATGCACTGAAAGAAGACAAAACACATGCAGCCATCCAGGCTTACTGAAAGGACATTTGTCACAAAGCTGGCCCACTGCTTCGCAGAAGACAAAAATGGGGGCCAAAAATCTAGATAATAATGTTCTGAAAGCCAGGTTGCTGTTATCAGTGGAATCGTCACATCTTTGAGAGTCTTGAAATACATTTTTGCTCATTCATTGTCCACTAATTTGAATTCCAATTTACTCATTTAGACAACTTCATTTGCAGTGCGTGTGCGTGTGTGCATGTGTGCATGTGTGTGTGTGTGTGTGTGTGTGCATGCATGAGCATGCATTTGTGGAGACCAGAGTTTGATGTTAGGCATCTTCCTCTATCATGCGCCACCTCACTTTTTAATTTATTATTTTTATGTGTATGAGTGTATTGCCTGCATGTGTTAAGTGTGCCTGTGTTGTACAATGCCCATGGAGGTCACAAGAGGGTGTCCAATTCTGCTGGAACTGGAGTTACACTGATTGTTAGCCACCACACGGTTGCTGGGAATTCAACCCATGTCCTCTGCAAGAGCAGCGAGTGCTCTTAACCGCTGAGCCATCTCTCCAGCCCTGTCCACCTCATTTTACGCGACAGGGTATCTCCCTGAATCTGGAGTTCACACTTTGGTTAGGCTGGCTTGCAGTGAGCTACAGGGACCCTCCCGACTCAGCCCCTCACACATGGTGATCACAGGCATGCTCATCACACTTTGCTTTTTCCCATGGTTCTGAGCATTGAACTCTTTCTCATCCCTGCACTGTGAGTGCTCCACCTACTGAGCTAACTCCCCAAACCAGTTGTGTGTGTGTGTGTGTGTGTGTGTGTTTTAATCCAATATCCATTTTCTTGTCTTTCTTATTTACAAAACTCCGGTTGTATTCTGAGGAAAAGACCACCCTCCTCCACAAACAGAATCGTCAGGCGTGTGAGGTCAGTTCTTGATGTGTGCGTTGACTTGAAGGACCATCCCAAGCTAGAAAAGAGAATTTTTCACTTTTTTTAAAACTATTTCCTTTATTATTCCTTTTTATTATTATTATTTGTATCTTTGTTTTGCTTCAGAAATGGGCATTATAGCAAGAACTCCAGAAGCTATTGCAGACCAAGAGAACTTGGCAAAAACTACAAATTAGTTTTGGTGGTGAGGTAGAAGAGTAGGTAGGTCACCCATCTCTGCTGATTGTGGGCTTACCTTGACTCTAGGCTCTTTTTTAATGGATGGAACATTTAAGATATTGAAATTAGTGTAGAGACTGTTTTTTAATTTTTATTGATCATTCTTATGTGTAGGAGTGTATTGCCTACCTGCATTGAAGTGCACCTGTGTCACCCATGTCTTACAATGCCTGTGGAGATCAGAAGAGGTATTGGATCCCCTGGAACAGGAGCTACAGATCCATCTGCCTCAGCCTCCAGAGAATTATAGATGTGCATTACACATGTATGAATAATGTCATTCTAGAAACAACAAAGTGTATTAGACACTTTTCTGTTGCTGTGATAGAAACACTGACCAAAACAATTTATAGAAGGAAGAGTTTATTTGAGCTTATGGTTCCAGGGGAATTAGAGTCTGTCGTGGCAGGGACGCATGGTGGCAGAGGTGGCTGGAGCAGGAGCAGCAGAAGCAAAGCTCTCACATCATCACACAGACACAGGAAACAAGAGAGCAACTGGAGATCCAGCAAGGCTTAAGAACTCTCTAAGCCCACCCCCAGGGACGTGCTTCCTCCCGCATGGCCACACCTTCTAAAACCTCCCAAAACAGTGCCAACATCTGGGGACAAAATGACCAAATATTTGGAGCCTATGGAGGACACTTTCATTCAAACTGCCACATACAGGAAGAGGAATATTAAGTTCAGATAAGAGTCAAGAACCTGGAGGCTGGAGGATGACTCACTCTCACAGAGGACCCAGGTTCAAATCCCAGTACCCACATGGAGGCTAGAAAGTGTCTGTAACTCCAGTTCAAGGGAATTCAATGCCCTTTTCTGACCTCTGTGGGCATTGTATGACATGGTGCACTGAAATACATGCAGGCAATATAGTTACACACATGAAATAAAAATAACTAATAAAGAATTTTTAAAAAGAGTCAAGAACTTGGCCTCAGGAAGGCAAGGAATTGCCACTGTCACAGACAAGTATTGTCACAACTACTTTTTTATACTCCCTATACAGATATAACCCTTAATTTGAATGGGTTTTGAATTTATTGAATACATAACTTTCAAATAGAACTCTATTATTGATTATTATTACCTATATTACTTTCTATTACTGACAACTAAAAATTGTAGATGTCTTAGAAAGCGATCCTGGCCTGGGAGCACAGTCATGTGATAGGAACACAGAACACGGGAGATGAATGCAGGCATATCAAGAGGTCATCCTTGGATACAAAGCTAGTTTGAAGCCATCCTGATCAACACAAAAAACTGTCAAAAAATAAAATAAATTGTTTTAAATATGTGGGCTGCTCTCAATGTAACCTGAATTCAGGGACCAAACGCTTAGAGAAGGGAAACACACCTTTGGTGGTTTAGATGGGACGTACCACCTTTTCTCTCTGAGACATCTATCTCCCTTTGATGGGGAGTTGGGGAGCAGAGGAGACCTCTCAGCAATCTGTCTGGTGGAAAAGCCAGGCCTGGGTAATAAATAAGAAGTTCCCTCATCCACCTCAGAGGTCTTGCTCGTTACTCAGGGCTCAACCTAGGAAAAACAGCAAGCTAAGAGAATGCAGCAACTGCCAAGGTCGCAGAGATCGTTTCACACAGTGAGTCTGGACTGGACTATGGTGATCTCTGTCTAAATGAATCCATAACATCTTGAGAAAATAAAGACTATTGAAAGTAATAATTGGTAAATTATACTAATGGTTTGTAAGACTGAAGTGTAAAGTTGTCAATTCTCCACTTGATCTAGATTTGAATGCTTATGAAATTGTTAGGGAACAGAGTTGGAGAGATGGATCGCCAGTTAAGAGCACTGGCTGCTCTTGAAGAGGACCTAGGTTTAGTTCCCAGCACCCACATGTCATCTAATGTCATCTAACAACCATCCTTGACTCCAGTTCCAGGGGATCCAATGCCCTCTTCTGTCCTCTATTGGAATTGCATGACATGGATGCATAAAATAAAAGTAAATAAATCCAATTTTTGTTAGGGAAGAGTAAAGAATTAAAAATAGTCAAGACCATCTTGATAAAGGACACAGCCTGGCTACTAGTTACCTAGTGATACCCATCACAGTAGGGCTCACGGTGCTCCGGAAATCAGAATCTCACCATGAAGGTTTTTTCCCCAAGGAAAGAGTACTGGGGGTCAGGGATGTAAGGAAATGCATCCTAGTCCAGGAAGCCTTCCTGAAAAATTGTCTTATAAAGTGAGACTGTGGGAAGAGCTTGTTAGTAGCAGACAGACAATGAGCACTGAGGAGGGAGGGCTTATAAAGAAGGGAAAATGGAAGAGGTTAGGTGTATCAAAGTGAGTGAATTCATGATGGCACACACCTTCAGTCTCTGCCCTAGGGAGGCAGAAGCAGGAGGATCCCTGTAAGATCCAGGCCAGTCTGGTCTGCACAGTGAGTTCCAGGCCAGCTGGGGCTACAGGGAGACCCTGTCTTCAAAGACATCATGGTAGGAAAGGCACAGCGGTGAGCTCTCTCCTGTGTGTGGCAGTGGAGGACTGCTTGCTCACATCTTGGTAGGTCAGGAACCTGAGAAAGGGCAATGTTCAGCTTGCTTTGTCTTTTTTCATCTTTTTCCAGTCCAGGAGCCCAGTCCATGGGATAATAGGTAAGTTATACTAATGGTCTGTAATGGGATGACAGGTCTTTCCCTTTAAGTTAACCGTCTCTGGAAATGCCCTCAAGACACACCCAACTGTCTGCTTCTGTAATGCTGAAGGTGTTTCTTCATCCAATCAAGTTGATACTCAGAATTAACTATCACAATAGACACTGTCAAAAGTCTTCAAAATATTATTATATGTGCATTGGGGAGATTCAAGTACAGGAGCTGAGAGACCAGCCAGGTGGATCTTCCAGTGAGGTTCAGGGGAGAGACTGCAGCTGCTTAGAGTAAGGTGAACAGAGGAGAGACTAAGAATAAAAGATCCACATAATAAGTCCCTAAGGATGCACTCTACGAGGCAAAGAAACGGCTCTGTACCAGACACGTGTGTGCCCAAATACTACCTAGCAGTTGAAGGGAATGGAGGTTGATTTACGGATCCTGGAACAACAGTTGGGGGAGGGAAAGAGTGAAGGAAGGAAGGAAAGGATGGAAACATTAACAGAAGGTAGGAAGGCAGTTCAGAACCCCAGAATGAAAAAGGAGAAAGGGAGGAGAAGGAAAGAAAACTCCATAATTAGAAACCAAATGAAAACTTTATACGAAACAGCAATTTATCTTTATAAGAACAAATGCAGTTCCACACGGTCATTTGAAGGTCCATAAGTCAGACTAGCACAACCCACATGTTTAAAAGCTCTGCAAACACCTGTCGATATATTTAATGATACGTAATTAACTCAATGATAAAAATTCAAAATTCAACAAATAACCAAGAGTAAAATACATATGCCAGTATATGCCTATTTAATTCATTCTATGGTATTTTAATGAGAGCATAAAATCTCTCTCTCTTTCTCTCTCTCTCTCTCTCACTGTGTGTGTGTGTGTGTGTGTGCACATATAGGTATGTGCATCTGTAGAGGCCAAAGGACAATCTCAGGTGCTTTCCACCTTATTTTTTACCGTAAAAAAATCACTTTATTGTAACGAACTCACAAGTAGGGACACCACACACCTGGATTGAGGTGGACACTCAGGTGCTTGCCAAGTCCCAAACTCTGCATCTCAATGAACTCTACTGTTAGAACACCCACTCTGAAGCAGTGGTGCTTTGCTTAGGGTTAGTTTTCACTATCGCTTACATTTTTATGTATTTATTCACCATAAGAAAAGAAAAAAACAGCTATGAGAGTTGAGAACAATTAGTGTGATATCCTCGTTCACAAATCATGTGTCATTTCTACCAGCATTCTGTCCTTCCTTAACACCTAATATTCCTCTCTTGGGCTCCTTTCTAAGTGTTATTCTATGCTCACACTTAGCTCTTCACACACACACACACACACACACACACACAGAGCATAGGTAGGCCAGGGTCTGCATGTGAGGGACAACATGTTTTTTTTCTTTCTTTCTGAGTCTGGGTTCCCTTGCTTTAAATTATGTTTTCTAAGTCTGTCCATTTTCCTGAAAATTTCATGACTTCCTTTTCTCACTTTACTTTTTAAAATGAGATCTTACTGAATCTGAAACTTGGCCATTTCACTACATAGGCTGTCCAGCCAGTCCCAGAGCCCCAGGTCCCCATGTCCATCTTCCCAGTGCTGGGACCAGGAGTTTGTACCATCACACTGGCTCTTATATATTTTTTTTACAAAAAAAAAGGTTTATTTTTTCTTTATAAGTGTGTTTGTAGGGGCCAAAAGAGGGCCTTGGGTGCCCTGGAGCTAGAGTTACAGGTGGTTCTGAGCCGCCTGGGCTGGGAAAAGAAACTCACGGGTCCTCTGCAAGAACCGTAGGCTCTGCAGAGTCATCTCCCCAGCCCCACACCTGGCTTTTTCACACAGGTTCTTGAATCCAAACCGGGCCCTCGTGCTCACATTGCAAGTATTCTACCAACCAAGCCACCTTCCCAGGCCCTCATTTCCCCATTTTTAAATTATATATTTCCTATTTGGTAACTGCTAACCCTGTTTGTGTCTCTGGCTTCGCATGTTCTAGAATATATAGGCTCCTGATCTTCTGGGAAACCAAGATGGAGTCTTGGATTAAAATTATACCACAGATAATCCAAAGTAATTAAGAAACATGCTTAAAACATTAAATTTATACATTATAAAACAATTACATGAGACAACCAATTTAATTCATAACAAGGACAATAATGGCTTTGGGGTTTTTTGTTTTGTTTTGTTTTGTTTTGTTTTGTTTTGTTTGGTTACTCAGGATGGTTATCCCTGTAGCTGGGCTGGCTTTGTTTATGAGCAGAAATATCCCGTGCACAGTTTATAACAGGATATAAAATTGAGCAGGAATCTACCTCACACCATCTCTTCATGTCTGCCACATTCAACAAGACATCCGTGTTTACTGTGGCCTCATTTTCTCCCCCACAAGATGGGTGTGTGATACCAAAGATTCAAATAAAACAAAATATTAGTCTTAATATTTCCCACCAACTTTCTGAGTTTTAATCTTTGCAATCTTACAAAAGCTTCAAGGAAAGAAGTTCAGTAGTGACTCGTGACTTATTACAGGTTGAAAGAGAGGAATCAAAGGCTTGGGGGCTGCTGCTGTGCCTGGAGATGGTGGTTCCCTAAGACATAAGCCATTCAGAAAAGAAACCTGTGGGAACGGAGGAGAGGAGCCGGACAAGCTCTGCTTGGCAAAGAGGACCTGTGATTAGCACGTGGCTCTGGAAGCCTTGGCTGGTGATGAAATTGCTCAAGTGTAGACCTCAGAGCCACAGGAAGACAGCCACGGGGTGAACCCTGGAGAGCACTAAGGAAGGAAGAGAAAACGTGTTTGTCCTGGTTTCATTTCTGTGGCTGTCACAATTGCCCTGACAAAAAGTAATATAGGGAAGAAAGTCCAGGTGACAGGAACTTAAAACCTCACAGGCAAAAGCAAAGAGACTGCATGTTTGTTTCCTTCCTTCCTTCCTCCTTCCTTCCTTCCTTCCTTCCTTCCTTCCTTCCTTCCTTCCTCCTTCCTTCCTTCCTCTTTCCTTCCTTCCTTCCTTCCTCCTCCTTCCTTCCTCCCTTCCTCCTTCCTTCTTTCTTTCTTCCTTCTTGCTATGTTTTATATTTTTGAGACAATCTCAGTCTTGTCTTCAACTCAAAAGAGAGCTGAGGATGACCTTGAGCTCCCGATCCTCCTGCCTCTACTTCCCAAGAGCTGGGATCATAGGTGTGTGTACCACCACCACTAACTGACCCTTCCTTCCTTCCTTCCTTCCTTCCTTCCTTCCTTCCTTCCTTAGTATTCAGTTAGCTGCCTCTCATTTTTCAGTCCAGGGTCTAGCCCAGGAAATGATGCCATGCATAATCAGGATGGAAAGTCCCACATCGATTATCAATCAAGAAAATCTCCATAGACATGACTGCAAATCAATCTGCTCTAGATAATTTCTCATTAAGACTCTGCCTGAGTGATCCTGGATGTGCCAACTTGACAGTGAACCTAGCCACACCACGAGTGGTTCAGGTGGTCCACATTCCATCCAAAACTTTGCATCATCAGACAAAACAGAGAGGTAAAACTAATTTCAAGGGAAGAGCAAAAGGGTTTGTGATCATTAACCTTTTTCACTAGCTGGTCATGGACCCCTCCTCATGCTCCATCAAGCACTTAATTTATTAAAATATTTGTATTGATTCTTTGAGAATTTCATACAATGATCATATTCAAGTCATCTCCATCTCTACCTTACTAACCCCCAACTTCATGTCCTCTATTTCTCTTTATAAAAAGCTTAAGGAGTCTAAATTGTGTTTCCCAAATGCTCTTGAATGTAGGTCCATCACTTGAAACAAAGTGTCACAGTTTTTCAATTTTTTTAAAAATTTTATGTGTGTGAGTATATTGCCCAAGTGTGTGCAAGTGCACCCATGTCCTGCAATGCCTGCATGCATGAGGTCAAAAGAAGGCATTGATCCCCTGGAACTGGAGTTACAGATGGTTGTTAGCAGCCAGTGCTCTTAACCACTGAGCCATCTTTCCAGCCCTGGTGTCACATTCTGAAAGGAAATTGACTCTCCCTTTCCCAGCAGATCTATTGCTAATAGATCCTCAATTAAGGCTGCGGATTCTCCACTTCCCTACCGGTGACTTGTTTTAGTCTTGCGTGGGTTTGCACAGGGCTTGTGCTTGCTGTCACAAGTACTATGGGTTTAGGTTTCCTTATATTTATCTGCTACCTATGCTAATTTGTGTCCAACTCTGCTGACAGTCTCTCTGTGAGCTCTAGGGCAATCCTAGATCAAAAGTAGCAATCATTCCTGTGGACCATACTCCTTTGAAGGAAGGTATCATCAGAGTTGCTCCAAAAGTCGTTTACAATCCACAGGTAGGAACGAATGGTCTAAAAAGTGAATAAATTCCCACTACAGAGCCTCTCACGATCATAAACATCCTTCTAAGGTCTTGTGCATATTTAGGATTCATAACATTATGAATCTCCTAAAGAAACCTCACTAGATTATGTAAGCTACGCATTTCACAAAGCCAGACTCCACCCATACATACGTTACACATTCAGAGCTTCTTTGAGCTGGAGAAATTGTAGAGGCATTAGTTTCTTTTCCCGTTGCTGTGATAAAATGCCCTAACTTAAACTCACAGTTCCAGGTACGGTCCATCATGGTGGAGAAATCAAAGAAATAGGAGTTTGAAGCAGCTGGTCACATTGCATCCATGATTAATAAACAGAGTGGGGGGCTAGAGAGATGGCTCAGAGGTTAAAACCAGTGGCTGCTCTTTCAGAGGACCCAGGTTCGATTCCCAGCACCCACATCACAGCTAATAACCTTGTGTAACTCCAGTTCCAGAAGAATCCAAAGCTCTCTTCTTACCTCTGTGGACATTGCACAACACAGGTGCACTTACATGTATGTAGTACTACATCATACACACAGAAAAAAATACAGAGAAGCATGCTACTGCTCAGTCGTTTTCTTCACTTTAAATTTTTTTATTATCTTTTTTTATGTACATGTGTGTATTGCCTGCATGTAGGTAAGTGCACCTGTGTTATGCAATACCCACGGAGGGCAGAAGAGGCTGTCGGATCCCCTGGAACTGGAGTTACGGACAGTTGTTAGCTGCCATGTGGGTGCTGGGATTCAAACCCAGGTCTTCTACAAGAACAACTAGTGTTCTTAACCACTGAGCCATCTCTCCAGCCCCTTTTCTCCACTTTATATAGTCCAGTGCTGCAGATTCTTGCCCACCTCCTCATCCATGCTGGTTTTGTGTAGTCCAAGGAATGATACCATCCACAGTAGGAGGGTACAATCAAGATAGTCCCTCATAGGCATGCCCAGAGGCCCACCTCCCAAGAGATTCTAGATTCTGTCAAACTGACAACTGACACTAACCAGCACAAGGTCCTACGCGCCTTCTTCCAACATTACAAGGTTCTTTCTGGCAACATTATTTGAAGTGTTATCTAAATAAGATGGAATGGCCAGTCGTGTTTGGATTTCCTGGACCTAGTTTCTCCATCTATTTAAGGGAAGTAATATGAATTTCCTGGTAAAATATCTGTTAAAATAAATACAAAATGCATAACCTCTTACCTCACAAAAGATGGGGTGATTGTTATTGTTCTGAACTGAAATATTTCCTGATATAAAAATCTTGATACAGCCAGAGAGATAGCTTAATGGTTAATACATTTCCTACCTTAACAAAGGACACAGGTTCAGTTCCTAGCACCCAAATTTCATTGGCTTTAGGGGCTGGAGAGATGGCTCAGTGGCTAAGAACACTGGTTGTTCTTGGAGAAGACCCGGGTTCAAATTCCAGTACCCACGTGGCAGCTAACAACTGTCCGTAACTCCAGTTCCAAGGGGATCCAACAGCCTCTTCTGTCCTCACAGCATTGTGCCACAAGGGTGTACTTACCCACATGCAAGGCAATACACGCATACACATAAAATAAAAGTAATAAATAAAATATTCTTTTTTAAAAAAATCTTGATACATCTCAGGCCAGATAGACACTTTATGAAGGCTGAGAACCACCCCCCACCTCCTTGGCCAAAGTTAATGCCCCTGGACTTTCTCTAGAGCTCAGTTATACTTTCTTCAAAATTTTTAAAGAATCAGGCTAGTGAGAGAGCTCAAAGGGTAAAGGTACTTGTGATCAAGTCTGATGACCTGAATTGGGTCCCTGGGACCCACAAAGTGGAAGGGTAAAACTGAGTTCCACAAATTAAAATTATCCTCTGATCTCTGTAAATGTACCATGGCACGCACACACAAATAAATAATAAATAGATAGATTATAGATGATAGATAGATAGATAGATAGATAGATAGATAGATAGATAGATAGAGGTTTTTAAGATGTTCAAAGGAATCACCCAAGCCCTATAAAGACAAGTACATACTTTCTTTATTGACACTTCAATATTCCTGGAGCCCCAGATAGTACCTGCTTTTTAGCAAAATCAAATGAGTTTTTTAAAATGAGTGAATAAAGGGGTTGGGGAAATTGCGCAGTGCATAAAGTACTTACTGTGCATGTGTGAGGACTTGAACTCAGAGCCTGAGCACCTACATAAAGAGCTCTAGGGTACTGCACAGGCCTGTAATCCCAGTGGTACTGGAGGATGGAGGTGGAGGAGCCCAAGGACTTGCATGGCCAGCCAGTCTAACCCAGTCAGTGAGCTCCAGGCTCAGTAAGAGACACTCTCTCAAAAATAAGCTGTGTGACTGGATAGGACTTAGCACATACGGCAGAGCAGATGAAGTTTGGTGGAAGGAGGGGGGACGTGGATGGGGGAGGGCTCTAAATTTGATTAAGAACGGTTGTATGAAATTACAAAAGCTCAATAAAAATTGTAAGAAAATAAGATGCAGGGTGTTAGAGAAAAACAGATGACATGAGCATGCACACACCATGTACACACATGCATGCACACACCCATACACACACACATACATACACCCCCCACACACATAGACACACACCTATACACACACCATACACACACGTGCACACACACCCATATACATGCAAACCATACACACACGCACACACACACCCATATACACACAGACCATACACACATACACACAGACAAACCATACACACAGGCACACATCCATACACACACAACCATACATACACACAGAGAGCACACACACATGCACACATAAAATGAAGAAATAAATGAATAAATATTTAAGAAGAAAAGAAAATGAGTGAATTAGGAAAATCACAAAGAAACTAGACACATCAGAGCCACTGTACCCTTGCTTCATCTTTTCCGGGACAATGGAGGATAATGACTGGTGGAGACAGAATGTAAAGAAACCACCTCCTCACACACTAAGGTCACTGCTTTTTCCATCTTAAGGAGAAAAATGTTCGACACATTTTCTAGCAATTAACTCTAGGTTTTCCCCAGCCATGGACTGTACACAAGTCTGGCATCCGTACTTGGTTTTGACTTCTTGGTCTTAACTGTTGTGGGAATGACTTTTCTGGAACATTATCTCAGCTTTTTATAATGTAACAAGCTTACTAGAGCTTGGGCTCCTCATGTGAGGTAAACACTCAGCTTTAATCCCTTATGACCCTTCCTTGCCCCTGACTCAGAACAATGTGTGTGTGTGTGTGTGTGTGTGTGTGTGTGTGTGTGTTGTGAAACAATCAGGCACTGAAAGCAGAGATCCTTGGAAGCAAAAAATTATCACGTTTATGCTGCAAACACAGGTGGGATTAACATTTGTTTGTGTTTGTGTGTACTGCTCTAGGTCAGCAGGGGTCAGACAGGGAAAACCTTTCTCTTATAAAATGGGTTCTTTCTCCATATAACACTGGATGTGTTGTTTAATAAAGAGGGAGAGCAAGATGTTTGTTTCAGAACACAGTTCCAGGGAAAATCTGAAGGAACAAGTCCTCAGAACAGATCAAGGCCCACTCTTGTTTTTATTTATTTATTTATTTATTTATTTATTTATTTATTTATTTTTATACAGGGTCTCCCTGTAGCCCTAGCTGGCCTGGATCTCACTATAGAAACTGGGCTGACCTGGATCTCACAGAGATTCACCTGCCTCTGCCTCCCAAGTTCTGGGACTAAAGGTGTGCACCATCATCACTGGCTTTCCACTTGTTTTTAACGGACAGTAAAAGTCAGGCTGGTTTTGGTCCACATCACTGTTGCATCACATCACCGCAGACTGGGAACTACTATTTTGTGTCCCACAGATACTCAACGTGTCTTTTCATTTGAAATATTATATATACACAATGATGTGTACAGATTTTAAGTGTGCAGTCTGATGAATTTTACAGAACTATAGCCACATGTTACTTAACAACAGAATGTGTTGTTGGGTATTTTGACATGATGCAAAGATGAGTGAGTGTCCTTACATACAGCAGAGGTCAACAGCATCCCTTGGCTCTACCATCATGTGCTATCACTGTTTTCTATTTGATATGTTGCTAGAACTTTATTACACAGCACAGCACTGTATTCAC
Source organism: Nannospalax galili (assembly GCF_000622305.1). Classification (NCBI taxonomy): domain Eukaryota; kingdom Metazoa; phylum Chordata; class Mammalia; order Rodentia; family Spalacidae; genus Nannospalax; species Nannospalax galili. The sequence goes on from NW_008345053.1 coordinate 1,393,509, forward strand.
CATAGTAACCAGAACTCACAGAAAGGTAGAGTCACCCCAAGCGATCAACCCACATAGCTAGGGCTTGATGGGAATGCAGAGTAATTACAGGCCAATGTGAGGAGAATCAATATCTTAGGATATACAGTATATGGGTGGTAGAACTTTCACATCCATTTATTCATAATATATATGCCTACATTAAAAATACTCCCTTCAAATGATAAATAGCAAGATCACTTTCTTGATGTCCCCATCTCACCCTTGATCTGTATCTCTTCTTCCCTTCCTTCCTCGCTCCCTTCCTTCCTTCCTCCCTTCCTTCCTTCTTTCCTTCCTTTCTTCTTTCCTTCCTTCCTTCCTTCCTTCCTTCCTTCCTCCCTCCCTCCCTCCCTCCCTCCCTTCCTTCCTTTCCAGGTCTCATGTAGCCCAGGCTAGCGTTACATGATAGGTAGCCAAGAACCTCTGTTCAGTCTCTTTTACCTCCTGAGTTCTGGGATTATGCATGTCCAACACCATGCCCAGGTTATACAGTGCTGGCAATGAAACACTGGCCTCGGTGCATGCTGGGAAAGCGCTCTATGGAGTAAGCAGGACCCTCAGCTTGTGGCTTCTCTAGTTCTCCTTCCCATAGTCATTTATATTTAATATGATTAACAGCACAACTGGGTTTTAAGTTAGCTTCTTATTGTTTCCTACCTGCCACGTTTAACGTTTTCTGGTTTTGTCTAAGTGCTGGGATTGAACTCAGCAAGTTGTACAAACTAGGCAAGCTCTCTACTCCAGACCTAAACCCTCAGCCTACTTTTCACCTTTTGCTGTTCTTGTACATTTTGAGATAGGATCTTACTAAGCTATCCAGCCTGGCCTTAAATTCATTCTATAACCCAGGCTGGCCTTGAACTTGAGACCTCTCTGCCTTTGCTTCCAAAGTAGCTGGATGTCAGGCCTGCACTGGCAGGCCTGGCCCTATTCTTTGTCATAATCCCCGCGCACTTATTCTTTAATCAAGGACAGTTTGCAAGTCGATTGTATTTTTGTTGTCTCACATTCTGTTTTTCTGACCATTGAGTATCATCTTCCCACTGGCTATACTAAAATAAATACTGTGATGCTGTGTACCTGAAACATTTCAAATGCAAGGATCTTATATTTACCCCTTTCCACTGCATGATGGTGCTACTCTGCTCCTTATTTGACTTTAATATGTGGGAGAAGTGTATCTACATGTGTTTATGGGGCACATGCATGTGTTCATATGCATATGGAGGCCCAAGTTCAATGCCAGCTGTCTTTCTCAAACACTCTCCACTTTATTTTTTGATAAGATCATTAAACCTAAAGCTCAGTAATTGTTCTAGACTGCCTGAGAAGGAAGCCCTTGGAATCTGCCCGTCTCTGTCTTCCCAGCACTGAGATTACAGGTGCAAGTCACTTTACAACATTTTTTAAATTAATTAAATTTATTTATTTATTATACATGTATGACTGTTTTGCCTGCATGTATGTAAGTGTACCTTGTGTGAACTTGCTAGGGAGGCCAGGAGAGGGCGTCAGATCCCCTGGAACTGGAGTCACAGGTTGTTGTTAGCTACCCTGTGGGTGCTGGGAACTGGACCTCATCTCTCCCATGAGCCACTTTTAAGTGGGTTCTGGGAACTGAACTCGGGTCCTACACTTTCACAAGCCCTCTCCTGACTGAGCCATTCTTCCCAGTCCTGAGATCTGCTGCTGCTTCTTATATTTAGCTTTTCTGGAGTTCGCTGTCGTTCACACTTCCATGACTCAATCTCAGTCATTTTCTTTCAGTCTGAGCTAAAACTCTTCAATAGATTTTCTTGGTTATGCTCAGCAGGCAACAAATGACAGTGTTTGGTGGAATGCTTCCATCTTTAGTTTTACAATATTTTAAATGGACACTGGGTTCTGGTTTGACAGTTTTTGTTTGCCTATTTGATGAAGCACTTTAAATACGACTGTTGTTTTCTGCCTGCGTGGTTTCTGCTGAAGTCATTGTTCATCCCATTGTGCCCCCAGCGTATGTTGCTTTTATTTTTGGCTGCTTTAAAATCACGATCTTTGGTCATCAGCATTCAACTCCTGAGGACCCAGCTGTGACTTCTCTGCTTAAGGTTCACTGATCTTCTTGAATTTCTCGGTTGACATCTTTCATCAGATATGGAAAGTTCCTGACCAATATTTCATCAAGTATTACATCTGGTCCTCTCTGTTGTCCTCTCTCTGGTCTCTGGATAATTTGCATTGACTTTTATTTGAGACCATTAGTCTTACATGCTGCTACATCAAAGCATCGGCTCAATAAAATTTGATTTTTTTTTCACTGCAGCAGATAGAACCCAGGACCCTGAGCATGCTGGGTAAGTGTTCTTTTACTGACCCACACTTCCATCTCAACACTGTTTTATTAGAGTTTCTAATACAACCATAAAATGCCCTGTCTTTAATTTTGTCCAGGTTCAGGGTTTAAAATAACTTTTCAATCATATATATTTAGATGTATTTGCATACTCGTTATAAAAATCGAAATTATTCTTTGTCTTCTTTTTGTCATCAGTTGCTGTTTTTCTATCTGCATTTTATATTGTTAAGGCTCACTTTTATTATGTGTATGCCTGTGTGTCTGTTCACCTGTACATGAGTGCCTATGGCGGGCAGAAGAGGGTGTCGGGTCCCCTGGAGCTCAAGTATAGGCCATTGTGAGCCACCTGATGTGTGGTTGTGCTGGGAACTGGACTGGGGAAGACCAGCAAGCACTCTCAAGTGCTGAGCCATCTCTCCAGACCCCATGTCTGGTAAGTTTTGAATGTGTACTACATTTGTAGAGATTCTAGCATATGATTTCTTCCTCTCATGAACTTTCTGGATTACATCATAGCCAGAGGTGAAATCACTGGGGGGCACTGGAATCTTGCAAAGACCTACCTAGGTCAGAGGTCTTGAGACAAATCTATTTCTGTTCAAGCTCTCTCCTTGATCAGTATCCACACGTATAGGAGGTTTCTTTTGTCAAGGGAGAGATCCTCAAGAATATGTCCAACATGGAAGGGCCCACATCCCAGTTTCCCCTTGAAATGGTGTATTCTGTAGAGCCACTTCCCAGATCTCAGTCTCTCAGCCCCTGGACTCCCTCACTCTCCAGAAACACATGCTGGGTACAGGACAAGAATTGAAGGGGAACTGCCACACCCATGTCTGGGACTCCCTCCCCCTCTGCTCCCATTACCATGTGCACCCCTGGAGAACTCAATCAACCCTACAGCTCCCAGCTACGTCACAATGTGTCCTCTGCCAGTGCAGCTGCTGGTTTCTGCTGGAGCTCCACTTCTCAGCATTTCTGCGGGAAAAAAAAATACATCTTATAGGGGAAAAAAATGATTGGGAATGTGCTCCTTCAATCACCCCATCTCCCCAAATTGCAACATTATATTGTTTGTGCTCTATGACAAAAAGTATTATTTATATTATTTGCATAAGAGCTGTAGCAATTTTACAGCAGAAAGGTGTTTTATTAGCTCTCTCTTATCTATAACCAGAGACCCTTTAGTAGCTGAATAAATCTTACAAATATCCTGTATTTTTAGACAATAAGTACTAAAGCTATATTCAATATATGCAGAATACCAAAATGAATTCCAGTTCCATCTCATCTCCCTTGTTTTAGTTCAACATCTCTTGATAAATATTCACAGACGTCTCATTTTTTCCCTCTTACAAATTATCACAGCCCCTCGTTTAGATCATTTTCAAATCCTCTAAAATATCATTCCATAGGTCTTCTGAACAAACGGACATCACACTTGGAAACAAATGCCTTACTTTAATCAAATATAATCTGCTTACCAAGAAACTGAGGCAATTCTATCCAAACTGTTAACTTGTAGCTTGCTCAATACAAATATTCGATTTTCATTTATCTTGTTCATAAAGACAACGGGAAGATTATTTGGAATTGAGATATACTACACAAGCAAACAAGTTCTTGCATTTACACACACGCACACACACACACACACACACACACAAACACACAACTGTTTGCAAACAAATGAAATTCACCTGGTTTGATATTTTTCACTACAACAGTTTCCTTTTCTATTTACAGTAGATTTATTTCATGACCTTCTTCAGAATATTACCAAGGGTTAATCTCAAACTAGAACACATACTTTGATGCTTTTTGAAAGCCATAACCTCTCTGTTGGTCAACTTTCCATCCCTGTCTGTTCTTAGATTTGCCAAATACAATTGAAAATATTTGTGTTCACACAAGCAAAAGGCAGTGATATAATCATTTAAATTCATTAAATTCTTGGCTTTAAAGCAGACAAATTATGGGCTGGAGAGATGGCTCAGTGGTTAAGAGCACTGGCTGCTCTTAAACAGGACCTACGTTCAATTCCCAGAACCCACATGGAGGCTAACAACCATCTCTAACTCCAGTTTTAGGGGATCTGATCCCCTTTCTGGCATACATGGGAGTTGCATGCACAGCTGAGCTTATACACATGCACACTAACACTCATACACATAAAATAAATAAATAATTTTAAAATACACAGTTTGTTTACTCATTTAACTTTCTCTTGCTTTTCCTCATTAGATAAAATAAGGCAATTAAGCACTTTGCACTGAGCAGCATATGTCTCATAAGCACTGACTTCTACTCTTAAAATTAGCCAGTTAGCCAGGTGTGGTGTCGCATACCTTTAATCCAAGCACTTGGGAGGCAGAGGGAGGCGAATCTTTGTGAGTTCAAGGCCAGCCTGGTCTTCATATCGAGTTCCAGGCCAGCCATGGCTACAGGAAGACCCTGTCTCAAAAAGACAAAAAATAATTAATAAATAAAATTAGTCAGTTAATAAAAGATATTAGGGTTACCTCTTCAGAGGGGGAAATATTAGAGTAACAAAAAGCCCCATTTAAAAAAAAAAGAAAGGAAGAGTACATGAAGTTATCAGAAAAAAAGTGATGCGGAGATATGGGAGGAGTTGGAGCAGAGGTTGTGGGCATGGATTTGATCAAAACACCTTATGTGCATGTATGAAATGCTCAATAATTTTGTTAAAGTTAAAAAAAATAGTTAATATACTATTCCTCAATATCTTTTAAGGGATTGGTTGCAAGACCCTTGTACATCCACAGATGTTCAAGACCCTTACATAAAATGCAACATTTTCACATCATATATTAAAAACTCTCGATATTACTTACAATAACAAACACGACATAAATGTTAAATAGATAATTGCTGCACTGGGTTGTTTAGGGAAAAACTACAAAACAATCAAGTACATGTTCAAAGCAGATGTAATTTTTTTTCATGTATCCTAGGCTGGCCTCAACCACACTATGTATTTAAGGATGGCCTTGAACACCTGATCATCCTATCCCCTCCTCCACAGAGATGTGCACCTCCATGCTTGGCAGGGCACTGCTGGAGCTCAAACTCAAGGCTTCACACACATTACACCAGCATTCTACCCCTGAGCTACACGCCCAACCCCAGATGCAATGTAAAAATGTTTTTGATATGCTATTTAAACATTAGCTTTGAAATTTGAAAAATGGTTGAAAGTAACAATTTTATTTCCATCTGGTAGGTTGGAAGCAAGATTCTGCTTAAGAATACTGTCCTTATCATTGCAGTGTCTGGTACCCTACTCACCTGAGCCCAGATGCAACTCACCTGAGCCCAGATGCAACTCCCCTGAGCCCAAATGTTTCTATTTCCTTTAAGCAGCCACATATATACTTCCTCATTTCTGTATTTCCTGTGATGGCTGAATTCTCTCTAAGCAGTGTTTAGTCACTTCCCTCCCGAAGAGTGTTCCACCTAGAAAACGGAGACTCAGAAAGGAAATGATATACTTAAAATACTCTCATCTCTTGAAATTATTATTATTCAAATTACTTTTCAAATCAGAACTTCATCTTTTCTTTCTTGCTCTAAATAGAATGAGAAATCATGTCTCCTTTAACATTGTTTCATTTCACACTGTGCCCGTCCTTGTCCTTTCTTCTTCCTTTCCTCCTCAGTCCCTCCCTCTGTCCCTCCTTCTGTCTCTCCCTCCATCCCTCCCTCCCTTCCTTCCTTCTTGTTTCATCCTTCCAAGATGGGGGAGTAACACTGTTATTTTGTTGATCCTTCTTACCTTTTTTTTTTTTTTTTTTTTTTTTTTTGAGACAGATTCTCTCTGCGTGACCCAAGTTGAACTCGTGATCCTCCTGTCTCAGCCTCCAAGGTGCTGGAATTACCGGCATGTGCTTTTAGGGGAGTCTTTTATCACCAGGCTAGTGCTGTAGGGCACTAGGGCGGTATATAGGGAGCAGTCCCCTCTCAGCCAGCTTCATGCTCCTCTAGAGCTGTGTATGTGCTTAAAAGTCAGGCTAAACTAGAGGACGTGGTGCGTCCCAGAAATCCCACCACATGGGAGGGGAATGTGGAGGGATCAGGAGTTCAGAGCCAGCCTTAGGGCTAGGTGAGACTCTGGGGGTCGGGGGGAGACTGGCTATTGAGACGTGGGTTTTAATTTTTGGTAGTTTGTAAAGGGTGCGCGCGCTGCATATGCACGCAGACACTTGTATTTTTTTTTTCCCCACTGGCGCTTGGTTTATTTCTCCTAACTGTAAACTTCTTGGGAGGAAAGGCTAAGACGTGCTCTACCGCTGTGCTCTGCACAGACTCTCCCTGACTTGGCGTTCACGCATCCACAAGTTGTGCCCAAGAAATCCAATTCTTTCTAGCCGGTAGAAGGAAACCGGTTTCAAAGGGCACATGAAACTGGCCCACAACCGCCCTTGAAGCTCTGAGCGCAATTTGAAGGCCAGCAAGGCCACGCTGGGTGGGTGAGACGTTCATTTCCAGGGCCGCGCGCCCCGGCAGCGGCGATCCCACCCGAAAGGACCCGGGATCTCCCGCACCTGGCTTCCCCCTTCCTCTGCCAGAGCCAGAGCTCAGATGAGCCCGCACGCGGGGCTCAGCTGGGCGCCAGCAGGGCCATTGGGCATGCTCAGAAGCAGAGGAGGTTGAGGTCCTCAGCAGGCAGCTTGTGCATTACAGCAGGAGGAGGAGGAGGAGGAGGAGGAAAGGGAGGAGAAGAGGGCCAGCGGTAGCCACGATCGCCACCACCAGGCAGAGCGGAGTTCGTGGGGAGGGACGGATCTCCTCCCACTTGGAGCGCCTTGTGCCTGCGTTTGAAGCAAAGGAATAGAAGATAAAGGACGGGGAGGGAGGAAAGTGAGAGCGCAGAAGGAAGCGAAAAAGAAGAAATTTTACAAAGCGTGATCCGAGCGCCCAGCGCGCAGGGGAGCGCAGGGCGCGGGGGCGGACTAGCCAAGCCCAGCGCAGTCGCCTGGGCAGGTGCCGGGGCCGGTGCCCGGAGGCGGCATGTGACGCGCGGCCGCAGCTGCCCTTAGGCAGAGCGCTTGGACTCGGACCCGGAGCGCACGCCACGGGGACGTCGCTGGCAGCCCGGATCCCCGGGCGCGGCGTCGGAGCAGCGCAGCGCAACGATTCCAGCCAGCCTGGCGATGCGGCTCAGGGCGGCTCCGGCCGCGGACACGCGATCCTGAAGACAGTCGCCGGCTGCGGGAGATCCGGGCAGGGTGGATCGGCCCCGACGCCCCGGGAGCTGCGGGGAAGCGCGGAGGACCCGCGTGGGACCGTCACCTGGAGCGCAGCTGCCAGGTGAGGACGCGCGGGCGGCGGCCACCCTGACCTGGTTTCTTGCCTTATCTGGTTGTGAAAGGAGGAAAAAAAAAGTTTTCAGCGCGGGTAGGCAGCGTGTTTGCTGGTGGAGTTTAAAGGAAGGACCGAGGAGGGACGACAGACGTGCTTCTGTGGATTTGGAGGGGGGTGGGGTGTCAGGAACCCGAAGATCGGGATCCGGTGAGGAGTTGGGGCGTCAGGACCCAGGCTGGGGAATGTCAAGGCTGCACCCCGCAGAGGGACACGAACCGGCGAGCCCTGGTCTCCCCCACCCAGAAATGATTTTTCTCTACCTGGGATGCGGAGCAACGAGAAGCTCGGGGGGCTGCGGGGTGCAGTGTGTGTTTGTGGGCGCCTGTGCGTGACGTGCCTGGTGGGACTGTCTTTTGATTTCCCATCCTTTTTGGGAAAGCAAAAACAGACCCCTGCCAACCTTGCAGCGGGGCACAAGTGTTGGGATTGTATTTTGGGGAAGGAAGAAGCGATTTTTGCACTCTGTGTAACAGGGGAGAGGGTACAGAGCCCAGGTGCGCTTCTACAGGGACCGACCCAGGGAGAGTCTACACTCGCTCAAGCGGCAGCCACTGAAATGCCTGGAATCTCCTCTCTGGAGCCCTCTCGCTCCCTGCACAGCCTCCTTAAAGTGCAGAGCAGTGTGTTCCTGGCTGCGCGTTTTTAAAAGGCTGGGGCGAGGGGACTGCTGACCCGAGCGTGGTAGGATTCTCTTGTGTACTCGGTGGTGTGCGTGTTGGAATTGTGATCCTGTGCTGCGCGCTTGTGAGCATGTGTGACTCTCCTTGCTAGCAGGGTAGGCGAGGAAGCAGAGATTGGGAACTCGCATCCATATGGACGTGTTTCAAGAACGCAGACCTTCATTTCTGTTTAAGTGTTATTTGAAACTGTCCGAAGTCTGTAAGCCCATGTCCCGCCTTCCACCCACCCCACCAGGCTGATCTTGACAGGGTTTTGGAAGGGTGGCAGACTCTCCTTAGGAGGGAAATTTATTCAGGGGAGCTATTAGGGCCAAGGACTATTTCACTGTATGCTTTCAGCAGATCTTTTCCTCTCTCTCGGCCTCTGAAATCCAGTAAGATAGATCATGTACCCTTCCCAGCACACACACACCCACAGATCAGGTTCCTGGGCAGCCTGATGTTTGAAGAGAGGTCCCAGATGCTCCCAGGAGAAAAGACGTGGGATCTGTGCCGGTTGGTAAAGGCGACCACTAGACCCCATAGTGAGGCCACAGGCTGCGGTCACCGTTCGGGGAGTCCAAAGGTTTTCTGCTGTGGCTGTGCTCACCCTGGCTGCGGCCTGCTATGCTGGATCCTTCAGAAGGAACACACCTGTGTGGATGTTGTCCAGTGTCCCAGCCCAGGTAGGAAGCCATTACCGGCCCCCGTTCAGGCCCAAGCTCATCACGTTAGGCCAGCTTGTTCTTTCCTAGGATGTCTGTCAGGAGGCCCCTCACCCCTTCTCTCCTGTATACTGGCTGGATGTGTGCCTGTGTGTGCATCCGTGTCTGTGTCTGTGACTGTGCCTGGCAGAGGTGCGTTAGGTTGGTGCACATTAGTTAGGGCTGGCATGTGTGTGTCTGAGTGTGTCTGTTTCTGTGTGGGGTTGTGCGGTTGTGCGGTTGTGTGTGTGTGTGTGTGTGTGTGTGTGTGAGAGAGAGAGAGAGAGAGAGAGATAGAGAGAGAGAGAGACACCATGCACTTTGGGGACTGCTTTCTGGGTTACTGTATGAAAACAAAACACATCCTTAAAGCGTGCTTAATAATTATGGAGTCCAAAGGATTTTATATTGTGAAAGCATTCATACCTCATGAACCATTCAACACTGTTTCCTGTGTTTAAAACAATGCCATTGGATTTGCTTGAGAGATCTTGCAGGAGGCTAGACATTTCAAAAGAGAGAGAGAGAGAGTGGAGCCTGGGATAAATACATGCTTGGTGGCAGGGTTGCAATGGATAGTATTAAGAAGAATGAGGTCTTTCTGTTTCAAGGACTATGAGGTTGGTTGCACCCTATTGTGACAGTTGCTGGTATTTCAGGGTACACATTGCAGGGGCTTGTTGGTGTCCCCCCTTTCTGTTCCCACAGGCCACAACAGCAGAGTTTGAATCGCATATCCTCCATTGGATAGCCCTGTCTTTAGATTTTGTTTACGTGGTTTGCCTGAATTAGTTCTACATACAGTTAGGTACTGTTGAACTAGAAGGCATGTTATTTCTGAAGTGGTTTCCATATGGAAGCATAACTTCATCTTAAATTACTTATTTAAAAATGATTATATTGTAGAGCTGGTTTAGACTGTTACTGTATGCTGGGAAGTTGTTTTGAGTTTGAATTAAACAAGAGTGATGTAAGACTTTACATGGATAATTATTCATGTAAATGATGGATGGTTATTCAAATGGACTTGATAGTTTAATAAAAATGAGATTTCAAAAGTAGACCTTTAAAAAAATCTTTGACTGTAAATCTTTGGCAATAGAAAATTATTGTGAGGTAAAAGCGGAATCTGCAAGAAAGACTGTGTGTGGAATTGGTTGCAAATTAGATACAGGAGCAAATTTTGCTATAAGAACAGTTTTGAGATGTTAAAACTTGCATAAGGAACTTTTAAGGTTTAGAGAAATCTGTGAATATCCATTATACTGCTTTTCTTCCTGGGAGAGAGAGAGAGAGAGAGAGAGAGAGAGAGAGAGAGAGAGAGATCAATTTTGCTTCAAAAGTATTTGTTTCCAAAGAATGCTGAAGCAAGGATAAGCATTCTTCAGAGAGCATCTTCATTTCCTTATAAACACAAACGGTTTTCTTTTTTACAGACGTTTTTCTTATATTAAGCTAGAGCACATGAGAATCTAAGCTCCTTTTAATCTTGTTTTAGCTTTTAATAACAGCTAACCTGTTGAATGGGAGCCTGGGGCATGGGGTGGGCAGAGCTAGGATCTTTCTTGTATCCATATTAGTGAATTGGATAGAAAGTTAAAGGTTAGGATTCAAAGCGAAATTGCTTTATGTATTCGCCCATTCAAAGTAATAAGTTTTTTCAGACTTTTACCTAAAATATCATCTCATTTTTTGAGCCAACGTAGTGTTCTTGCCTAATAACATTGTTAGCCTTGGCAGAGTCAGTTGCTTATGCCTAACTGGCCTGGATAACATCAGTGTAACTGTGAAGAGACTGGTCTGGTTTGCAGTCTGGGGACGTTTACATGGAGAGCAGCGATGGTGGCCTTTCAGACCAGAGATGAATGAATGTGGGCACTAAAGAGATGGGGAATGTGCTCGGTATGCAGGACTACATCTCCCTTCATGATTGGGACCTGACTTTATACCCTGGTATGTTATGACTAATACTGTTACCTTCTCAGGATAGTTTTACAGAATGACTAATTGGAAATATTTTCTTTTACACAGTATGTTTGTGAATTTAAAATATACTTTCCTTACAGAGGACTATTTTAAAAGGCATATAAGTCTCCAATAAAATGTTAATCAAATCTCTTTCCTATTTCTGTTCTTTAAATGAATCAGCACACACAGATATACATGGTACTTAATTGTTGACTACAATATGAGCAGTATTTTACAAAATGTGGTATTTATGAAGTGCTTCACCAGAATTTTTAATCTAGAATATTCTTTTAGTCAGAGGGAAGTCCTGTACTGGTTCTTAGCCTTATAGAACTTAGGACTATCCTTTCAAATTCATAGGAAAGTCTTGGTCATATGAATGGGCATGAGACCACCCTAATCAAGTTGGAAGTTAGATTCTAGTGTCTGACAAGCTCTGTTCTCCATTAGGGAAGCTGCCTTGGCCTTGGATCAAGGCAAAGCTGATCTTGATCCCAGATCGGTGTTTCTGTGTCCTGTATTGCTCCTTTTACCTGCTCCTCACAGACAGCCTGTCAGGGCCAAAGCTGTCCTGTTTGGAGACTAACTCCATCCTGAGAGCTCCTTAAACTACTGCATTCCTGGTCAGTAAAGACCTTTATTAGCATTGTCACCTAAAGCTGCTAAAAATATGGAACTAATGCTAGGCATGGTGGTGCACGCCTTTAATTCCAGCACTTGGGAGGCAGAAGCAGGCGGACCTCTGTGAGTCCAAGGCCAGCCTGGTCTACATAGTGAGTTCCAGGCAAGCTGGGGCTATAGGGAGACCCTGTCTCAACAAGACCAAAAAAAATATGTATATATTATGGAACTACTCATGCCTTACATGGAAACTTCAAGGCCTCCTCCTCAAGCTCTTTCTTCTGCTGTGTATGTGTGGAGATGGTAGTGTTTACCCACGCATAACTCAAGAGAGGCACAGGGATGGAGCCCATATAGAGTATCTTGTTTGTTGTGTGTGTTCATGCTTGTGCAGGTACATGCGAATATACAGGGTCAATGAAAGTATTTGCACCTGTGTGTAGCAATCAGCAGAAACCACATTCCTCAGGTGCTATAGTATGTTGTTTTGATTTTTTTCTAGACAGCATCTCTTGGCCTGGGACTCATTGAGTAAGCTAGGCTGGATGGCCAGCAAGCCCCAGCAATCTGCCTGTCTCTGCCTCCCAGCACTGGGATTGCAAGTGCATGCCATCAGGCCTGTATTTTCCATTTTTGCTTTTGTTTCGACACGAGTTCTGGAGCTCAAATTCAGGTTCTCAAGCTTGCAAAGCATGAGCTATTGCCTCACCCCAGACGTGCCTTTTGAACAAATTGGTATTGCGGTGCGGTGGCACATGGTTGGATCTCATGTCCATCAGGATGCCCAGAAAGGGAGCAGGAGGCGCTGCTGTGGTTGTGCTGGGTCAGCCTTTGACCACTCTGTACATTTTGCCCAGGAGTTTCAGCAGCCTTCACACCCCTCAGCTTCCAGCAGACTCCCCTGCAGTTTGGCAACTGAATTCTTCCACCTGTTAGAGCTTCCTGTCCCTCTGGAGGTTTGAAAACTCTGGCCGGCAGGCAGCATGTCAGCCCTCCTCTGCAGAGCCTTCAGTACCCTCTGCCATGCTGAATCAGGGGCAGCACCCACCCGCCACGTCAGCAACCTACGGTGTGCATATGCTGAGCTGTCATCTTCTCCCCAAATGTGCAGCTCATCTTGAAGCCAACAAGAACATGAAAACTTTGAGAAAACCAGTAGGAAAACCACACAATTATACAAGCAGAAGCTGGCAGCTACATGGAGGCTTTGAGCCCCTGCTATCTCCTCAGGCTCAAAAGGAACTCTAGGGCCTAGCCAGCCTTCTTTGCTCCTTCAAGCCATAGAAGGATCAAATCAGGATTCCACTAGCTTATTCTGACCCCCCCGACCTTGAACCTTAACCTATTTCTTGTCTCATCAAACTAGGCTTCTGTATTTTCAGTTCGCCTTTTCAGCACGGGGCTTAATGTTTTGCCTGCAATAACTTTTAGCAATGACCTTAACAGTCAGGCTGGGTGTTCCCAAGAATTTCTCTCCAGGACCAAGACTCCAGCCTAGTATTCCCAGTCTCGGCTTCAGCTCCAGTGTGGGTGAAGCAAGCCCTAGACCTAAGACACAGTCACAGTCCTGACAGTGTACCACTCACTTCGGCCTGTGCTGTGAAGTTCACCTAGCAAATAAAATTCCCTTGTCTGGCACTGCTAACAGGATCAAATCTCAGTCTTTCACGCTGCTCCTGGCCACTGTAATTTGAGTTGCTGACTATCCACTGTCGAATTAATCCTTCATTAGGTCATTTGTTCTAGCCCAGCCTCAGCCTGCTTCCTGCCCCCACTGTTCCCTTGAAATCTGGCACAGGAGCTGAGCCATGACATAGTCTACCTTCAGTCACCTCTACCACAGGAAGTGGCACCACCACAGGCCGCCTGGCTCAGGCAGGATATCCTCCAGCTATTGCGCAGCAGATATGATTCAGTGGATTCAAACCAACACCAGATGTTTTCTGCAAGTTTCAGAGAGAGGGGTCTGCTTCTGGGGACCATGTATTTGCGGTCCTGAGACGTCCTGATGGTCTTCTACTGACCTATGCCATTTTAGCACAGGGAGCTACGGCTGTGGGATTAGACACATTTGTCACCTTGGCATCCTATAGACTTCCTTCCATGGGGCCCAGATGAGGGAAACTTACAGCTCATCCTGAGTCTGTTCTTACCCACAGAGCTGTATGGCGTGCCATCAAGGCAGGAGTCATCTCCAGTGGACCCTCATGCAGTGGTATCTCACTGAATGGCAATTTGTACTGTTGGGATCTTTGTTTCAAATCAACAGTAGTGCTGATTCATCTATGTATATATGTGCGTGTGTGAGTGCCCGTGTGTGTGTTCACTGAAAAATGTTATTTAACACCAAAACTTTTGTGATATTCCTTGTTCTTCGTGTAGAACAGTCTGAAAGCACAACTCATTCAAAGCACGATCCCTCAAACGGTGACCTGAGAAAGAAAGCCTCATAGGGGGTGTCCTGTCCTCTTTGCCTGTGAGGCTCACATGTGCGTGGCACACACAATGCCCTGTGTGAAGAGAGTGCTGAAGGGAAAGTGGGAAGGCTCTGCAGTCTCCATCTGGAGTTTTCCTTCCTTCTCTCCCTGACCACAAAATCTTCCCATCACACAGGACCACAGCTCACAGTGTTCCCTGAGTGCTACTGTCACTCCACTTTCCCGTGATAAATCTTGTTGATCACTTAATTCACTGAATTATCAGACGCTGACAAACCTAAGTAACTGCAAGCTGTTTCTCTCTCTGCGTTTTAGTGGGACTTTGTCTTTAATACTGCATTTGATGCCCAAGAATAACCTAGAGATATTTATTTTGATTTCTCCAAAGTTAACCATGTGGGAATATATGAACGAAATTTAATGATAAGTATACTAGTAATAAATACCATAGTTTGAGTAAAATGAGTAAAGCTATGTATCTAAAAATGATAAATATTCATTTGAATAAAATGAGTAAATCTACCTATTATTGGTATCTATAATTTGTCCATCATTTATTCAAAATCAGTATCTTTTGATCATTTATCATAAATATCTATCATCTATTTATCACTGTTATTTATCTGTGTTCTATCTATTATAAATGACTATCATCTATTATTATCTATATATTATCTATCTACCAACTAATATCTGCCTTTCATCTATCAATCATTGATATCTGTGGGTATCTCTCTCTCATCTGTCTGTGCCTACCACTTATACACATCAGATGATTCCTCATAGGTGTGCTCAGCATCGTCTTTCATAGATGACTTTCATGCCACCACATTGAAAATCAAGATTAACTATTACAAGTACCTTCTATGTTGCGGCCATATTGGCATACTTCTCAGTGTGCAGCCTCCGTGCCTTGAGAAACCCACACTCCGGAGCCACTCACTCCATGCTTAAGAGCAGTGAGCAGCACACCCTCCCTGTACCAAGGAAAGATGAGAACACTTCTGCACTTCATAAGGAAGACTTTAAGAGTCTAGAGTTGAGCTGGAGAGATGGCTCAGCAGTTTAGAATACTGGCTGCTCTTGCAGAGGACCCAAGTTTGGTTCCCAGCACCTACATGGCAGCTAACAACCATCTGCAACTCCAGTTCTGGGGTATCCGACACCTTCTTCTGACCTCCATGGGCATTGCACTACTCAGGTGCATCCACCTACATGAAGGCAATACACTCATACACATAAAATAAAAATAATAAAATCTATAGATAAAAGATTCTAAACTTAATTCAGAGTGTAAAGCTTCTAACTTGCTGTGTTCCTTCTTAACCTTTTCATCTCTACTCAGAGAATAGCACACACACCTCCCTAAATCTCCCCATTGCTTGACACAAAACTTCGGCCTTCTGGCCTCCCTCCTTGCAAAGATTACAGAAAGTGTTTTCCCAAAAGTTACCCATAACCTCTGAGTCACAAACCAGTAACATTTCCTTGCCAGTTCCTTCGTCTCATAGCAATGTATCTAACTCTCCTGTCAGGACCGTGTCTGTCTTGGACTCTTCTATTCTAGTTTTCCTTCCACCTAGCTTCTGACCCTCCTCTCCCACCTAATGTGGGCTTCAACACCCCCCACTTGGTTGCCACCATGTGCTAGCTCTGCTGTTTCTTCTTCAGCTTAGTCCATATTCCTCCCATTCAACAGGAGTTGCATCTCCTCCTCCCCAGCTGACTTGGCTTCAGGAGGCAACACCTCTACTCCTGGAGGTCCCATGAGGCCCTCCTCCTGCTTCTCTCCTGGGGCTCCCACTTCTGTGAACAGGGCGGTAATCCTACAGTTCTGAATAAGCTTGAGTCAGCTCCTTCCCTTACCTCCTGCCTCCTGTCAGATACCGGATTCTAATACCCAAACAAATCATATCTCAAGCTTCTTGGCTACTTTCCTTTGCTGCTAACAGCACCTCAGTTCACTGCTCCTCCAACTTTAATGCACATTCAGCTACATAAGGAACTTGGTGAAATGCAGGCTCTGTGAGGTCTGGGCAGAGGCTGAGAAGCACATCTCTAAGGGGCTCCCAGGGGGCGGAGACTCATTTGGGCTCAGACCACATTAAGGAGAAAAATCAAGGCTACAGAGATGGTTCAGCAGTTGAGAACACTGACTGCTCTTGCAGAGGACCCCTGTTTGGATCCCATCAGCCACATGGCAAATAACAGTCATCTATAACTCTAGTTCCAGGGGACCTGACTCCCTCTTCTGACCTCCACAGGCATTGCACACACATGGTGCAGTTACATACATGCAGGAAAAACACTCGTGTACATTTCATTAATTAACTAGTTAATTAAATTATAAAATATTTAAAATCAAAATCAAAATTATTTAGCCCTTTTGACAGCTCTGTGGATCATCTCTAACTACGGTTTCTCTTTGCTACCCTTTTGCATAGATTTCTCCCATTGAAGTTAAACACAGCCCTTTGACATAAATTCCTCTATGAAGTTAAATGCTCATCATTTTCATCCTGTCCTCAACACCACTTGGACATCTTTGTCCACTAACAGTGCATAATGCTAAA
The DNA here is from genome assembly GCF_000622305.1 of Nannospalax galili. NCBI lineage: Eukaryota > Metazoa > Chordata > Mammalia > Rodentia > Spalacidae > Nannospalax > Nannospalax galili. The sequence goes on from NW_008345053.1 coordinate 1,410,213, forward strand.
TGTCTGGCATCAGCTCCATCTGGTCCCTGGCTTGATTTCCATTTTAAGATCAGTCTCAAGTCTCAAGGCTGCCCTTCTCCTAACCTCAGTACTTGCTGTACCTTGTGGTCTGTCCTTGTGCAAGGTAGGATGCCCTCTCTTCCAAGTCTCCAGGGATCCAGACTTCAGCAATTTATCAAGGATTATTTGAAACAGCATTTCTCCCTAGGAAATTGTCTCTGAGGAAAACAGAATCTCGGGCTTATCAGTGATCTCCTTCGCTCTTGTTTGGTGTGTGTGTGTGTGTGTGTGTGTGTGTGTGTGTGTGTGTGTGTGTGTGTGTGGGGTGTGTGTGTGAAATATATATGTGATATCTGAGCAGCTTCACCCACAGGAGGAGGCACATCACCCCAGCCTTCACTCAGCCTCTGAGGCCCTGGAACAATGGGACCACGTGCTGCTTAAGCACATCTGTAAGAAGATAAACTTTGATGCACTGATGATGAAAATGCATAAACAAGGAAACAGATGTGGGCTTATATACTTATATTACTTTCAGGTACCAACTAAAATTATGTTCAAGACCCAACATTCCCATTGCTCAAAAGATGTGTGTGTGTGTGTGTGTATGTGTGTGTGTGCGTGCGTGTGTGTATGTGTAAATTATTTCAGAGATCAGACTGTAGAACCCTTAGGTAAGATGCCACTTGGCATTTCTCTTGTACCATACTCCAGGACAGTTAGTCTTTCCATTAGATGATGGATATACACATCAGTGTATAAAATATGTAAGTACAGTGCTTTTTCTGATTGTTTCATTATATAAATAATATATATCTTATAAAATTTGAATTTCATAACTATTCAATATTGAAAGTAACCATGACTCTACATCCCCATAGGCAACCATGATTACTAGCTTGATACATAATCTTCCGATGGTTCTCTGTACTGCTGTGTCCTCCAAGGCCTGTGTGTTAAAGGTTTGGTCCCTTGCTTCATGTTATTGAGAAGTGGTAGGAACATTTAAAAGGTGGAGTGAAAGGCTTTTAGGTGATTGGGGCTGTGTCCTTACATAGGATTATAGGACTCCAGCCTCTTCTTCTCCATCTCTTTCCTTTCTGCTCATGAGGTGAATGGTTTTGCTCTACCACTTGCTGTAACCGTGATACCAAGCTTCCATAAACCCCGGAGCCATAGGGTCAATAAGTCATGGATTGAAACTTCCACAACTGTGAGCAAAACAAACCTTTTCTCTTTGTAAATTGATGTGTCTCAGGTATTTGCAGTAGTGCTGGAAAGCTGACTAACAAATACATGTTCTAGCTCTACTCTCTACAAACCTAAGATAATAATAGACTTTTTCAACTCGACTAGATATGTAAATCCACCTCCCTATTTTTAAAATCTGCAGTTCATTCCAAATCATTGACTGATTCAACTGCATAAAAATCAATCCACTTAAAATGGTCTCTCAGTGTAGAAATGTTTGCTCTGAATTTCTTATCAGTTAAACATGTCTTTTTTTGAGCAGTCTCTGCTCCCAGGATTGCATAAGACAGCTTGGATCTGTAAGAATAAGGCACAAATATTGAGAAGGACCAAGATAGTCTGACGCTTTAGCAGTGGTGAGTTCATGGAGAGAGAATGATCGTTCACTTCGATGCCACATTACAATCATCATGTTGGATGGTGCACATTCATGCTACTGAACTTTAGGTTGATATGTGAACTTCACATTTTTCACATCTGTGAAAACAGGTGTGTATTTTGCAAGGATAATCCTTAAAGATGATGAGTGTTTGTTTTTGCTATGTTAGAAACAGAATTAAAACAAAGTCTAGTGGCCCAAGTCTGTAGTCCCAACTGTTAGGAAGTGAAACAGAAGGTTCACTTGAGCCCAGAGTTCAAGAGAAGCCTGGACAACATAGGGAAAGTCTATATTTTAAAAAACTTCTGAGGAATGACTCAGTGGTTAGGTAAGAGCACTGGCTGCTCTTGCAGAGGCTCTGGGTTCAGTTCCCAGCACCCACATGTTGAGAGACAATCATCTGTAACTCCAGTTCCAGGGGATCCAATTCCCTCTTCTGGCCTCCACAGGCATTGTATGCATGTGGTGCACTTACATATATGGAGGCAAAACACTCCTACACATAAAATAAAAATAATTAAAAATCTGTTTTATGTTAGATCTTTTTAGGTAGAGGGAGGCAGAAATATGTTTGAGGGATCTAAGGGTATCAGCAAAACTGATGGAAAATAAATGCAAATGTATACTATAAGAAAAGATAGGAGTTGCTGTTTTGAAAGCACGCCATATTACTGTGCTCCAGAGAAGCTAAATCATGTGAAGAATATTTCTACATCTTTCAAACTCCTCAGTATTTAATTTTTTGGTTTTATCTCTCTTCCTTAGGATAGCTTATATTTCTTACAGAATTAGTAGCAGGGAAAATTAAACCTCTTTGGGGATAATGAAAGCTATTATCTTAAAATAAAATTCAGCCATCTTTGTTTATAGTTTGCACTGACTATTGGGAAATTCAGACCTAAAAATAGCACATAATCATAGTCACCAATTTTGTTTATTTTCCAGTGTTTACTACTCTTTTTTATAACATTCTTCTCAATTTTCATTGTAATATAAGCATTCTCAGATTGTTCTGGGAGTGATCAGTATGTAACTTAGAAATACATAGCATAAAACTAATCCTATCAAAATATGCCCAGATGTTAATGAGAGAAAAATAACAAGTGAATACTTTTAAGGCATATCAAAACAGACTAAGTGATATACTGGACCCAAGATCTCTTTAGAGGCCTGAAACCCTCCAAAACCACAATGGACAAAGAAATGAATTTCAAGGTCAGTGTGATGGTTTGAATGAAAATGTCCCCCATAGACTCCAAGTGTTTGGACATTTTGTCCCCACATGGTGGCGCTGTTTGGGAGGTTTTAGAAGGTGTGGCTATCCTGGAGGATGCATGTCACTGGCGGTGGGCTTAGAGAGTTCTTAAGCCTTGCCAGATCTCCAGTTGCTCTCTTGCTTCCTGTGTCTGTGTGATGATGTGAGAGCTTAGCTTCTGCTGCTCCTGCTCCAGCCACCTCTGCCACCATGCCTCCCTGCCATGACGGACTGTAATTCCCCTGGAACCGTAAGCTCAAATAAACTCTTCCTTCTATAAATTGCTTGGGTCAATGTTTCTATCACAGCAACAGAAAAGTGACTGATACAGTCAGTATAGAAGGGAGGACTTTCTGGAAGAAGGGACAGGTAATGATGAGGGGATGATGATGTCATAAGAATACATTTTATCTAGGCAACTTCTCGTCACGTCCCCTGCAATTAGCAGTTAGAATTGATGCACAACATGATCTTGTTTAACATGTACATATATTACAATGTAGCTAAATCAAGGGACCTGTCATATTAGTCACCTGACATATTTAGTGTTTTTGTAAGAACATGTAAGATCTGCTCTCTTGTCATTTCTCAAACTTACTTTGTACATGATCATTAGGCAGAACCGCTGTGCTGGGCCATAGATCTCCGAAGCTCACTCATCATTACAACTGGAAACTCTGCACCCTTTGACCAAGATTTCCACACTCTTACTTCCCATAACCCCTGGAAACCACCGTTCTGCTCAGTTTGACTTCCTCAGATTCCAGATCTAGACAAGATCATGTGGTGTTTGTCTCTCTGTGCCTGGCTCGTTCCGTTGAACTAAAGTCCCCTAGTCCATTCGTGTAGCTGCAGGTGGAGCGTTTTCTTCATTTAAAGGTATTCTGGTGTGTGTCTCACATTTTATTTATCCATTCATCCATCTTTGGAAACAGGTTGCCTCCATAGCGTGGCTATTGAATATAATGCTGTCATGAGTGCAGGCAGACCCACAGCGCCTTGACACACTGATCTCATTTCCTTTGAGTATATGCCCAAGGTCAGCTCGTGTAATAGTTCTCTTCCTAATTCTTGAGGAACCTGTTTCCATAGTGGATGCCTTACTTTAAGTTCCTAACAACATTAAAGATTTACTTTTATCTGCATCTTTGCCAACACTTACTTTCCAATACTAGCATCATAACAGGTACAAGGTGAGATTTCACTGTGGTTTAGTCTTCCCTGGTAGTTCATCATATACAATCTATTTGTCTACCTTATTTCAAGAGGTGCTCAGATATTTGTCTCTAGACTCTGTGGATTTTTACTGTTTTCTGTGTAGAAGCCTTTTAGTTTGATGTAATCCCACTTTGTTACCTGTGCTGTGGGGTCATATCCAAAACACCATGGCCAAGACCCATGTCATAAAGCTTTCTCGTTACGTTTTCTTCTAGTAGTCTAACAGCTTCAGTCTGATGTGTATGTGATTGATATGTTTGGGGGTGATTTTGGGAGTTGGTATTTGTACAGCATACAAGGTACTTTTTTTCTTCTACATGTGGACACTCAGTTTTCCCAGACAACACTAATTGAATAGAGCGTCCTTTCTCCTCTGTGTGTTCCTGGCATCTTTGTCACAAATTAGTTGGCTACCAAAGGCGTGGGTTTATGTCTGGGCTTTCTAGTTTGTGCCAGAGGTCTCTCCGTTTGCTTTCATGACAATGTCTTGCAGTCAACCTCTCTCTCTCTTTCTCTCTCTCTCTCTCTCTCTCTGCCTCTCAGACACATGCATACACACCACAGTATGTTTTGGGTTAGAGCTCACCCATTGCTTTGCTATACTCAAGTCCAAAGAATGGTTAAATCTCAGTAAACTGAATGATGCTGTAGGTGCCTGGGAAGGTTGAGAATTGGATTTTATTCACTGTTACATCCCAAAGTCCTAATGCAGTGTCTGACACATTATAAATCCCCAGTAAGCACTGTAGAAGTATTTAGTACTGTTCCTGCTGGGGAGAAGAAGAAATTCAGGTTCCTTGGTATTAGAAAAATTGTTTATTTATTACAAAATAGGAAGCAGCCTCCATTGGCTGTGATACGAAACATAACAGAATTTCTCCAGCTGAGATTCAAAGCTTCACCAGCCTGGTGCATGGTCTGTGTGGAGACACTGGTCACCCTCCTGTGTTAAGGACAAGGTTCTTTGTGATGGCATCCTCCAATGACTCCTCTTGGCAACTGAATGCAATGGCCAGGATTTTTCAAGCTGTCATTTTTGATTGTCAACTCTCATAAATAGACAGCTGTGCTGAAAGTTCTTGGTAACCATTGAAAAGGTCTTCCCCCCAGGAGATTTTGGATTGCCTTAGTTACCGATGTCAGTACTGTGACAAAATAACTAATAAAAAAAACCTAAAGGAAAGAAGGGTTTATTTTGACTCAGTTTGAGGATATAGTCCATCATGGTGGGGGATGAAGGTGGCAGAAGTCTAAGGCAGCTGGTCACACACCACATCTGCAGCTAGGAGACACAGAAAGAAGGTAGCTTGTGCTTGGTTTGCATTGCCCTTTTTACTTAGTTCCACCGTGGGATAGCATTATCAGCAGTTAAGGTGATTCCATTGCAGTGAATATCCTTCACCGATATGCCCAGACATTTGTCTCCTAGGCGATTTTAGATATTGTTAAACTACAATCAATATTGCCTATCATAAGTATAATCTTTCTAAAACTGTGCACCAAGCTATGCCTGGTACCATATACGGTCGCTGAGCCATGGGAATGGTACCCAAACCAGCTGAATCTCAACAGGGCCTGGAGCTGCTACTCTGAATTCTAAATAAACTTCCAGCCTGATTCTTCCCTTTGCTAAAATTCAAGACCTGCAAATTGAAGAAAGAAAAACATTTTCTACTTTTTTTCATGAGTAGATTAATAGCTAGATACACAAGGGGTACATTAGCTGAGCTTTTCTCCCTGGTAAAATGAGTCATTCAATTTAGAATGTTTTTCAGGCTTTGTGAAGGGTGAAGAGCTTTTGCACAGCAGAGTGTAAGCATAGTCAAGTGAAGACAGATCTCAGGTGGAGAATTAAGGTGAAACTTCTTCCATCAGTGTACCCTGCTGTATCTAAATAGATTGGTTTTTTTGTTTTTGAAAAATACAGTTAGCGATGTTCATAAGAGGTTAGAAAACAGAAACTGTATCTCAAATGTAAGCTAGTCTTAACATTTTTAATAGTTTGTTACCCTGTGTCATGGAGCTGTCATAGAACAGTTGTTTTCCGTGTAATGCTGAGGATTTAACCCTAGGGCCTCCTATGTGCTAGGCAAGCAATCTACTACTGAACTACATTCCCCAACACAACACAATATGTCTTAACAGGTATATGATGCTTTGCTAAGTGTCATATCTTTGAGCAAGTATATCATAAAAATTACTGATATCAGCAGTAGGGTGCCAAAAATTTGTGATAAGATAGACTAGAACCGTCGCTCTATATGCACAGTGTATTGATTGGCATGAATATTCAAAAGCATGGACATAGTTTGCTTTATCCATCTCTAACAGGACATTTTACCTGAGTCTTCTTTAAATGAGCACATTTAAATACTTATATACAATAACTGCTTTTCCACAAATTTAACAGAAAGTAGTACATCATTAACTATTATAAAACAAAATTAACCATCATCCTATTCTGAGACTTTTAGATATCTTATGACAGTAAAATCCCTAGAGACAGGTGATTTAGAGTGTGGTCTATTTCCAGAATTTCTCCTGGCCATTCATTTGTTCATTAAATTCTTTAAGTTCCTGAATTATGTCAGGCTGAGTTCTAAGAGCTAGCAATGAGGGGATGAATAAGCACAGTTCATCCCTTTATGGGGTTTATGTCTTCATGAAAATACACAGGACCCGTTCTCATATTCACAAGGGGACTTCTGAACAGCCCTACTCTTCTTGTTCACGTTTCTTAAATATGGAGTTGAGTTACATTTTTCTCCAAGAGTGCATTGACTGTTTTCTGGAAATTTTAGGCAGCTCATACTGCTGGCTGCCACTAGATGGCAGACATCTGTATTTGTGTGTCCAACCAGAGGGTGGTTTTGAAAGGTTCAAAAGGAGTCATTTGATGAGGAAGAAACTTAGTTCCACATGAGTGACAGGTTAGACTTGCTGCTGCGTGTCACATTCCATGGATCGCATATGTTAAACGTGACTATTCTTGTGCTGGCCAGGATTCTGTTTGCAACTGGGCAGCCTGCTCCGTTCATGGAAGACAAGGCATTATACAGCCTCATTGACAGCAATGTGGATTTACACACACACACACACACACACACACACACACACACAAACACACACGCACATACACACGCACACACGCACACACCCACGCAACTTTTCTGGGAAAGTGGGCTTTTTCAATGGCGGTAGAGAGTAAATGGATTAAAGGCACCAGAGACTGTAGGGAACGGGATAATTTTTCAGACCTGTAAGAGACAAACATCTCATTTTACTGTGAACAGCAGAAACAGACTGGATACTGGCAGCCCGGTCCCCTCCCTTAAAATCTCTCCCTAGCTACAGGAATCCAAGGAAACAGAAGCCTGATCCAAAGCTCTACTGGTCAAGGCATATGTATTAAGCCAGCTTTGCTCAAACGCGGACTCAAACACCAACCCAAATCACACTACTAAGGACCAAGCCCACCCTGTATGCAAATAGTCATCTCAACAAAGAAATAACTAACTCTCCACTCAGGTTGGACCACCAAGGGTTCCGTAGCAGGTGTTTCCTAAGTCCTTCCTGATTTAAACTATAATAAGTGTTGCCCACTGACTTGAAATTTCTGGACAGTCCCAGAACAATTACAGATGTTGCCATTTGGGCTTCCAGAGCATCTTGGACAAGGCAGTCACCAGGCAGCTAAGTGTCAGGGGAGGAGGTGGGAGAAATATCATAATTTTTGGCAAAGTCTTAACCCTGGATGTGTGTTTACAATCTATAAACATGTTAACTTTTAAAATGGAGTTATCTGAGCCAAATTGTTCTTGGATTCGGGGGTGAGAAACCAGATCTCTTTGGAAGGATAAAATTCCTTTAGGGAATTTTACTAGAGAGACATTTTAAAGGACCAGGAAAGTTTAAATAGATGGAAATCCAGAGTACATAAATGCTCCAGGCAATGTTTGCCTTATAAAAGACTGTTCAGGTTTGCATCTTTACCCACAACTTAAAACACCCCAGCTAAGCTCATTGTCCCTTGCTTAGGGAAGGGAACATTTGTTTTGTTTGTTTGAAACAAGGTAGCCTAGGCAGGTCTTGAACTTGCCCTGTAGCTGAGGATGATCTTGAACTCCTGATCTGCCTGTTCCTATCCCTTGAGTGCTGGGATCTTAGGCTTGTAACAACACAACCATGCCCAGTTTATGCAGTGCTGTGGATCCTGACCCAAGACTTTGTGGAGTCTAGACAAGCTCTCTAACCACTGAGATACTTGCCAAGCCCCACCGTAGAGCATTCTTTTTGCAACAACCTGTACAATTTACTTTTTTCACAAAAAATCTTCAAAGCTGTCCTCAGATGTCCCTAGATCTGTTCAAATTGTGGGACCAACTCATTTAAGCAACACATTCATCTCCTGCCCCTACCGTCTTCTTCATAGCCTTCAGACTTATGTTATTGGTTGGTTGGTTAGTGGGTTGGTTGGTTGGTTGGTGGTTGATTTTTGGTCTTTTTGAGACACGGTCTCCCTGTGGTCCCAACTGACCTGGAGCTCGCTATGTAGACCAGGCTGGCCTCAATCTCACAGCGATCTGCCTGCCTCTACAATCCCAAATGCTGAGACTAAAAGTGTGTGCCACCACACCTGGCTTTAGACTTACGTTCATTTTTAATTTTTCTGTTCACACCCACTACAATATGAGCTCTGTGAGTACAGGCTTCATCTTTTTCTCACTTGGTTGTTAAAATCTCAAGTTCTAGAATACTGCCTGGCCTGAGATCATTCCTCCCCAAGGGCTAGTTGAATGAATGAATGGATTAATTAATTAAGTCATGGATGAATGCTCAGAGCTCTATCTTCTTTCTCTCCATTTCTGTTTTTCTTTCTCTCACTTCCCCTTTCTTTCTTTCCTTCTTTCTTTTCCTGGAGATTGAACCCAGGGTCTTACATATGCCAAGGAGATCATACTCAAATTGATTTGAGTATGCCTAGCCAGTTTTGATGCACATTTGTAACCCAAGCATACCAGGTGTGGGATTGTTGTTAGTAATACTGGTTTTTTTTTTTTTTTTTTTCTATTAGAAGTAAATACTCATTTTATCCGGCCTCATAGCACGGTCTTTAATCCAAGCTGCTTGGGAGGCTGAGGCAGGAGGTCACTTCAAGGTCTGCCTGGTCAATTTAGACCTTCTCTGAAAAAAAAATATTTTTTATAGGGGCTTGGGGATGGAGTTCGGTGGAAGAGTGTTTGCTAGTCATATAAGAAGCCCTAAGTTAAATCCACAGTACCAAACAAGCAAAGAAACAGGTAATCAGGAATATATGTGTTATAAAATAAGTAAGGAAAATTGTTGAGTCATAAAATGGAAGAGAAAGATGAAGTAGGACTTTACTGAATTTGGACTTGTATGACATTAGAAGGACATCAACTGAGTGGGAACCAAGTGACACTGTAGTGGCTGGGACTCAAAGACAGCGAAGACCACAGAGGGAGGAGTGGGCGCGGGTGCGGGTGTTCATTCTCAACTTGCGATGAGTGGGGGGCAGGGGTTTTTTTTCTTCTTCTCTGTACTCCGGGCCCTTCCCTTTTCTGTGGCTCCCTCCTTCCCTCCCTTCCTCCTTTCCTCCCTCCGTCCCTCCATCCCTCTGTCTGTCCCTCCCTCCCTCCCTCTGTCCGTCCCTCCATCCCTCCCTCCCTCCCTGGATCCCATCCCTCCGTCCCTCTGTCCATCCCTCCCTCCCTCCGTCCCTTCCTTCCTTTCTCCCTCTCCCTTCCTTTGGATACGAAGTCTTTCTATGTAGCCCAGGCTAGCCTGAATCTCAAAATCCTCCTGCCTCAGTCTCTGGAGTGCAGGGATTACAAATGTGCATCACCACAACAGGCAGGAAGACTCAGGTAGGTTTCCATGGATACCAGCCTACATTCTTCAGCCTTTGAATCTGTTCTTGCACCAACCAGCACCTATGCTGTGGGATTCTGGGTCCTCAGCCCCCCAGTGGGGCTGTACCATTGGTCTACTTTATTCTAAGGCTTTCCACTGCTTGAACTGAGTAGCTACTGGTCTCCCCAGCTGTCCAGCCTGAAGAACACTATTGTAGGTCACATGAGTCAATCTAATAAATCTTCCTTTTATAATTGTATACACAATGTAAACTTTGACTAATATAGAGCCCTAACTAATAGGAGTTCTAGCATTTCTGTTTTTCTGAAACACATTAAAATATCTAAGGGTTAGTTGTAAAATCTAACATGTTGCACACCTTTAATCCTAGCACTCAGGAGGCAGAGGCAGGCAGATCTCGAGTTCAAGGCCAGCCTGGTCTCCATAGTGGATCCAGGCCAGCTGAAGCTACAGAGAGACCTTGTCTCATAAAGACCAACCCCCCCCAAAAAAATCTTATGTTTTCACATTAAAATCTTGTGCCCTGAGATACTTCTAAACATGCTCAAAAATAATGTACTTTGCTTTCATACTTGTGAAATATTTATTAAGTAACTATCAGTGCAAAGCTGCTGTTTCTTCCTTGGGAGAGTGGTATAGAAGTTGACAGAACCATGCCATCCTGGGTCATAATGGCTGGGGATACTTAAAGGACCAATCAGTCTTTCTTGCTGTTGACAAGTAGCTTTAAAAAATAGGATAAAATAAATCTATTTTGAAGGATGTTGGCCAAATAAAATCACCAGCAGATCAGTAGCTCTAATAATGTAAACTTTCTGTTCTGAAGTTGATTGAGTATGAGATAACCATGGAATGCCTGGGCAACACCAAATCCCAAACACACTAAAGTGTGTGCACTATCTTGACAAAGCCAGTTAGGCATGAATTTTCCCACCTCACATGTCTAGGAGGAAACTTTGTCAGGACTCTGGATCAAAGCAGAAAACATTACCCTCCAGGCTGAGCTTCTGATCAGATATTTACAAGGCAGGAAGATACTTTACCTGAAACATATGCACATTCAAGGGCAAATCGTGTTGCAAATGAGCCGTGAACTCACCATCAGCTTCACTAACCACTCCCTGAAAGGTATGGGCTGTTTTGGGTTGGCGCTGAGCAATTCACTAAGAATATCTGTTATTGAAATGAAATCTGTGATCTAGATATTAGAGCATTTTAACTTGGAGATAGCCAATGCCTTCTCTATCATTTCAAAGACAGTTTGAGATGCTTGGTAATAATTTTAAAATCAGTTTTCAATGACAAACTGCTTGTTGCTCCTAGAATTCTGAGGTCCTTCTCAGCTTTTAACAGTTACAGTCTGTAGTTCTCCAACTGTAATTTCTCTTATATTTTCCTGGAATCCAGTGTTTCTCAGCTAGATTTTTTTCACATTTTTACCCCTATTGATTATGCTTCCTTTTTGATATTTTATTTATTAGTTTTATTTTATGTGTATGAGTGTATTGCCTGCATGTGTCTAAGTACACCCACATGCATGCAGTGCCTACAGAGGCCAGAAGAGGACACCGGATCCCCTGGAACTGGAGTTACAGACAGTTGTTAGCTGCCATATGGGTACTGAGAATCAATCCCAGGTCCTGTGCAAGAACAGCCAGTGCTCTTAGCCTCTGAGCCATCTCTCCCATCCCAACTTTGATTTAATTACCACCCCCACTCCATCAAATGACACCACACATATCCTGTATATCTGCTAATATAATGTGGCCACATAGAGGGTTAGAAAGCACCTCATTATCTACGATGTCTTTTGTCCATTAATAATCCACTTTCACCACCCACAGGATATGTGCATCAATCAATTACTAGGGTGGAAGATGCTTCCTGGTTCCATGGTGTTCAGGTCTAGGGGAGAGAAAAAACATCCCTCAGCCCCTCACGCTCACTTCAGTCCCCAGCCTCGGTACATACTCTCTACCCTCATATAAATACACAGTGGCCATTCTCCACCCTGTTCCTACATCCTCCCTCTCTGTTGAGATTGTCTGATCTTTCTGGACTTGACCCATTAGTTGAATCACCTGTTCTTCTTGGAGAAGGATTTCCATTTTCCAAGGGCCACGTTGCCCCTTAACACTTGGTTTCTGAGCAGCAGAAAACATCAATGTCCATGTTCTTCACAGACCCAATTTCATGATCTGTGGAGTGAGGAGGAAAATTACCATACCTGTACCTGCTGGTTTCCTAAGTTAGTACATGTTTAAGTGCTAAGGACTTGACTCATAGTAAGCAAAACCCAGACACAGCCATTACAGTCATTGTTGATGCTATTAATATACTGTTTTTAGTAATATTTGTAATTTTTGTTATTTTACCTGCCTAATAGGAATGGTTCTATGGGGTACCAGTTGATTTCTATAAAGCAGGTTATATAGTCATAATTATTAGGATTTTTATAAATGACCTAAGCATAATGCATATTTTCTATTGGCCTTCATGAGCCGACAAGCTCATTGATGGAAGAGGCTACTGAGTGAAGTTTTGCTTACTGTGAGTGCATGTGTTCAAAGAACTGGTATGCTAGAAAAGAATTTGGCTACTGGCTTTCTAGAAGAAAAAAACCCTGAGCCCTGACTTAGAGCATTTGCCAATGACCATGATGAAAATTCTCCTGTGATCGCCAATGTTAAGCTTTTAATGTCTCTGCGCTGGCTTAGGAACTAGAAAAAAAATGGGTACAACTGCCTCTGCTGAACCAGAGTGAGCTGCTTAGTGCATGAAGCTTTTATGAAAGATACATTCATCATGGGGAAGGTTGGATTGGTGAGTGCCAAAGTTTTCTGAAAGAACACAGATATCAGATAGGAAGGTTTCCCAGTTTGTTTTGTGTTTCTGTGATAAAACCCTGTCCTAAACAAACATGGGGATGAAAGGGTTTATTCGGCCTATAGGCTACAATCCATCTTCCGAGGAAGCCAAGGGAGGCCATGGAGGAACATTGCTTACTAGTTCACTTCCCCCAGCTTACTCGACAACAGTCTTTATACAGCCCAGGCCCACCTTCCCAGGGATGGCACCACCCACAGTAGGATGAGCCCTCCTACATCAATTCAGAATCAAGAAAATGGCCCTCAGACATGCCCACCTGCCAATACAATGGGAGAAATTCCTCAGTTCAGGTTCCCTCTCCCCAGGTGTCTCAAGTTGACAACAAAGGTCAGTCATTACAGTCTTCAATTTATTTTAAATCATGTTAACACCTTGCTTCCCTATGCCTGTCTTTTCAGTCTCTGTCCCAGAGTGAAGAGGGAAGTGTGAAAAGGCATCTGTTCACCCAACAGTTAAAATACAATGAAAACCTGATGACTCAGGGTATGTTGTCACCACATGGGAAGGTCAAGTGAGCGTTGTTCATCTGTGCCTGGGAAAGATGGATGGCTCTTTTCCATACTGGTTGATGGCTACATTTTTCTACTTGTCCCTGTGAAAACCATCCCATTTTCTAGTAGTGTTACGGAGCAATGTGGCAGATGCTTTAATGAAAATCTTTCTTTAGGAACAGCAGGTGATTCAACTCAGGGGCCAGGTCCAGAAAGATCAGAAGATCTCAACAGAGAGATGGAGGACACAGGAACAGGGTGGAGAATGGTCATAGGTGCTTATATGCAGGTAGAGAATATACAGAGGCCAGGGACTGAAGTGCTGTGAGTGGGCAGGGCAGGGGCTGTGGATGCTTTTTTCTCCCCTATGCCAGAACACTCTGGAACTAAGAAGTGTCTTGTCACCCATTAAATGCTTAATGCATGCATCCTATGGGTGTTACATCACCCCTGGGGGAGTGGTTATTAATGGGCAAAGAACATCTTAGATAATGCAGTGGTTTCTGACTCTCTAGGGGGTCCCCTTATATAAGCAGATGCATAGTGTATGTGTGGTATTAACATCTGATGGAGTGGAGGGGTGATTAGGAAACCAGAGTCAGTAAGGGAAATAGTGAAAAGAATCCAGAAATTCACCCTAGATTTATAGTACATATTGATTCTCTGTATAGTCTTCTACATTTTATGAGATTCAATCAACTCCCTTAATATTATTTTGATTGAAAAACAGAAAGTATTGAGTGGCCATGATTATGTAGAGAGTTCTTCTAATCTGGGTTATGTAGTAGTTAAATGGAAAGCTTCAAGTTCAAGTGGCTCTAGAAGCTGCTTTGAAGTGAGCCTCGCTTGGGTTAAGCAGAACACAGACATAGACACACACCTTTTTAGATAAAGATCTAAATGGCAGTTTGGCTTCTACTGTTATTGTACACATTTGCTTTGATTTTTACATAACAATGATGATATTTATTAAAGCACACTGTCAGGGCTGAGAATGAAGCTCCATTGTTAGAGTTTTGCCTAACATACATGAAACATGAATTTGATCCCAGCACCCCATAAACTAGTTGTGGTAGTGAATCCCTGTGATCCCAGCACCCAGATGATAGAGGCTCAGAAGTTCAAGGTTTTCTCTGGCCTACATAGTGAGACTCTATCTAAAAAAAAAAAAAAAAAAATTTTGATTGAAATTACTTTTTAAATTGACAGTCATGGGACTGGAGAGATGGCTCAGAGGTTAAGAGCACTGGCTGCTCTTGCAGAGGACCTGGGTTCTATTCCCAGCACCAAAAAAATCACACTGTCAATGTAACAGTCACATAAACTTGAGGGGGTGATCTTTGAGTAGAAACCAAGGTTCCTAATGAAAATAATTCACGTTAGGCTTTTCCAGGTCCTCCTGCTTTGAATGGATTCCCTGGTGCCCACACACAACCCAACTCCCATGTGCGCTTAGGAGCAGGTACCATCTCTCTGGGTGAATTGTGGGTGCACTTGTGACCCGAAACTGGGTACAGGCATGTCTATCACTGCTCTGGCCTGTCTCCCTCTACTTCCCAACTAGTTTTGTGTGGAGCAGGCCTGCTTTGACGGTTCCATGCCTGTCTTTGATGTAAATGACAGAGTAACTCCACACCCAACCACACAGGCTGTATACAGTTTAGAAATTTGGTTGATCCTTTCTTCACTCTGACTTGGATAAACCTGTACAATGTTGCATACTCATGTGGGTTGTGCATATCCGAGGCAAGAGCTGATAGCAGTTCAAAGTTACTACAGCCTGCTATGTTGCAACCCTATTCATCTGTATAGTGTGTCAGTAAACAAACACCACTCCCCCCTTTATGTTTGTTCCAAAGCAGGTACTGAAAAATCTGGAACAAAATATTTTACATCAGATAGCATACATTTAGAAAATCTGTCTGACAAAGGCATTATGTTTAATTTCACACATTAAATAAAATTAAATCCAAGTGAGACTGAGGATTCATTCAAAGGATAGTATGTATATCTATATCTATATAGATAGATATATAGTTCTCTCTCTTTTGCTCTCTCTCTCTCTCTCTCTCTATATATATATATATATAGTATATATGTGACGCATTTTGGTTTCTTGGACCTTGCTTCTTAAAGATCATGAATCTGATTTTTGAGGTTCCTGGATGGGAATGTGAACTTTAGTATCATTCTGCTTTCTATCATTGTAATAAAATACATGCAATAAGTTAGAAGAATAAAAGTGTTGGTTTATCCTGTTTCTGAAGTTCCCAGTCCAATATTAAGTGAACTAAGAACATTGGGCTTTTATCAAGTATATATATATATATATATATTATTTTTTTTAAGTTACTGTTGGTTCTATATTCAAACAGCTCAAAGTATTTCCCTTGTAATATCTCCTTCAATCCTTACAGTAATCCCATAGATTATGAGGTTCAGGAGAGTTTGAGGGTTCAGTAAAATGCTTCCTGGGTAAGCATCATGAACCACAAATGAGTTGAATAATTTGTCCAGACCAGCAAGCATCTGACTCTGACCCCAATATTTACAATTTCTGAAATAACAGTCAAATATCATGCACTGGTACAAAGGATTAAACAGTAAGCTTTTTATAGATGATTTTTAAAAATTCTTATTGTGCCACTATAACAACTCATTCAATAAAGAAAAGTTAAAGTCGGGATAAAAATATGATTAGTAGAGAAATAAAAGGAACTGGAAGAAAATATGTTTTAAATTGAACTTACTATATGATTGTAATAATATATCACTCTTCATTTTATCAGTGTCCATCTCTGTACACTCATCTAGTTTGTGTTTACTTGTTTTATGTTTTGAAAACAACAAAGTTCTTTGTGAAATTTAGATCCTGATTTAGTGGTCTTATAAAAAAAGATGGCAGGTTGATGTCTTCATTTTCTGTTTGACATCGACTTTCAAAATAGATGGAAATTAGAAGAGGAAATACAGACTGTTTCAGTACAGCCTGTGTGGATGGGCTCCTGCACTGATCCTCAGTCTTTGCAGATCAGCTGTTGGGGGAAATGAAGGAGGCGATTTAGGAATAGAATCAAGTGCTATGGGAAAATCGACCTTGATTTGAATTTCAGAATCTATTTTTCTAGTTTATACTTTTGTGAATTTCATATAATGTATTTTAAGTATGTTACATCCCCTCTGTACTGGATAGCTTTAGTGTCAACTTGACTCACCTGGGTTGAGGGAGACTCAGTTGGGGAATTTCCTTCATTGGACTGGCCTGTGGCCATGTCTGTGGGGCCTTCTTGATTGTTGAGTGATGTGGGAGGGCCCAGACCAATGTGGGTGGTGCCACCCCTGGGCAGGTGGGCCTGAGTTGTATAAGAAAGCAGGCTGAGCAGGGGTCAGGGAAGCAAGCCAGTAAGCAGTGTTCCTCCATGGCCTGTGCTCCAGCTCCTGCCTCCAGGTTCCTGCCCTGAGTTCCTACCTTGGGTTCCCGATGAACTGTGACTTGGGAGATGTAAGATAAACAAACCCTTTCCTCCACAAGCTGGTATTGGTGAGAGTGTTTTGTCACAGCAATGGAGAGACAAACTAGGACACCCTCCCATATCTGCACCCCTTAATGCCCCCAACATATTTCACTATATATAAATATATATATGTCTATATGCCTATAGACAGACAGGATCTAATTGAGAGACCATAACTGGCAGGTTCTCCCCATTCCACGCAGGTTAGAGTTTATTAAATGGTAGCTTAGTTATCTGGTTTGATTGGTGACATCCCTCTTGGGTTTAAATTCAAACAAACAACATAAAATTATCAGTACAGGGGCTGGAGAGATGGCTTACCGGTTAAGAGCACCAACTGCTCTTGCAGAGGACCCAGGTTCAATTCTCAGCACCCACATGGTGGCTACGAACCGTTCTTAGCTCCAGTTCCAGGGGACTCCGAAGCCCTCTTCTGACCTCTATGGCATTGCATGATGTGGGTGTGCTCACATACATGCAGGCAATACACTCATACACATAAAATAAAAATAACATTTTTAAAAATTATCAGTACAATAGCTGACCATTAGCAATATGATAAGCTGAATACTTTCCCCCATGATATAAAGTAAAAAACAACAGAGAACATTTTCTCTGCAAAGAAATTATTCTCAGTACTGAAGAATAGAGTTTCCTGTCTGACAGGAAAACTCTCTTTTAGTGTGTGTTTCAAGTTCAATTTTAGTACATGACCTGATGGTAATGTTATAAGATATTTTAGTACACCTGTGATTTTGAATTTTTTATGTTTAATAAGCAGATGAGTAACAGATCTCCCTGTTATCTTCACACATATTTTATTCTCATTTTATTTCTCCATTGCCCCCCCGCCTCCTCCCTGCCCACACCTTCCTACCTTCTCCACCTCCCTCCCTTATAAAATCTCATCCCATCTCATGGTCCCCCTTCCAGGTTCATGACCTATACCCACACTCACCCCTAGGTAAATAACATATATAAAAATTAGCAGCTAGATCTACATATGAAAGAAAACATGCTCCATCCATTTTCCTGAAAATTCCATTATTTCCTTTTTCTTTGTGGTTGAGTTAAATTCCTTCATGTATGTGTCCCTCCCTTGTATAACCCTTATTCACTACCCAGTCACTTGTTGATGAACATCTAGACTACTTCTATTTTCTGGCTATTTTTTTTTTTTTTTTTTGAGATGCAAAAATCAAGCAGAGTTTTATTAAACCAGCTAGCTGGGGCAGACCTGGCTATTTTTATTAGATTGGAAATAAACATGGATGTGCAAGTGTCTCTGTAATAGGGTGCACAGCCCTTTGGATGTATGCACAGGAGTGTTATAGCTGGGTCACACCCAGGATCATTACGGCTGGACCACACCCAGGCGTGTTAAGGCTGGGTCACGTCCAACTGGATTGTGTAGTAACTGCACCAATTTTCACTCCCACCATCAGTGAATAAGGATTTCTCCTTACTTTCCCCCTTAATTTTTATTTTTATTTCATGTGTGTGAGTGTTTTGCCTCTATGCATGTAATTCACCCTTGTCATACAATGCCTGGAGAGGTCAGAGGATCCCCTGGAACTGGAGTTATAAACAGTTTTTAGCCACCATGTGAGTGCTGGGTACTGAACCCAGGTCCTCTACAAGAGCAGCCAGTGCTCTTAACAGCTGAACCATCTGTCCAGCCCCCTCCTCACTTTCTAAGGAACCATGCTGTCTGGAAGGGCAACATTTTGGAATGTGAGCCACAAGAGCACTTGCATTCCCTTTGCAGGGTAGATTCACCATCTACAGCAATGGCCACAAACTGGTCACAACAATGGCCAGTTCTTTGCTTCCTTATCAGCAAATGATTTCAAGGGTGGATTATTTCTGAGTTAAGAGGAAAATGTTAAAGAACTCCAAGATTTAACAAAGAGTGTGCTCAAGGTTTTAGACTCACTCCATGGTTGGTAGGTGAAGAGAACTTTCTAGAAGGGTTTATTTATGAGTCTCATTCTGTTCAAATGGATGAGCAATTAATGTAGTTTGGAAATGTAGAATCTTTGCAGACACAAAGGTCCTCAGCTCCATTATCAGTAAGTGTGAGGATGAACCAGAAAGCAAGGCACCACGTCACGCTGTGGTAACAAGGATGTGGGTGAGGACCTGCAGGCTTGAATATGGTGGAAAATTTTGTTTGGCACTTTCACAACTCAAAGATGTTAAACAAAATGGTAAGCTATAAAATCTAGAGCATTTGGGGGTCCTTTGGTGTAATGGAAAATAATTCCTGATGCTAAGAGCTCCCTGTGGTACCAGAGGCCACCATACACCAGTCTGACTGGTTGTTTTGCAGGCTGCTTTACCACTGTCTTCTGGGTTGAAGGAAGGAAAATATGTGAACTTTTCACCGTCTTTCTAAGATGTAAAGAAGAAGCTCAAATAAATTCTTCCTTCTATAAATTGCTTTGGTCAGTGTTTCTATCATAGCAACAGAACAGTGACTAATACAGTAATTGGTACTAGAGAGTGGGCTGTTGGCTGTGAAGAACCTGACCATGTGGGGTTTTGGAGGAATGTGGAAGACTTTGGAAGGTTGGGCTAGAAAAGTGGTTGATTGCTGTAAGCAGAGCTTAAGAGGCCATTCTAGTAAACACCTACCTGGAAGAAAGCAGTGCTGAGAACAATGTAGTTCCAGAGGGAAATAAAGACTTAAGCAGCACTTGGGATATTTTGGCAAAGAGTCTGGCTGGAGTCTGCCCTCTACCTAAAAGCTTGCCTGAGGCTAAGTTGAAAAGTAGTGGACTAATTTCTTTGGCAGAAGAAATTTCAAGACAGCGTAACATAGAAATGGTTATGTGGCTATGAATGGTGACTATTATGCAGATCTACAGTGAAAGATAGCAAATGGGGCAGAAAGAAATACAGTTTAGATTGAAAAAGAGCACTAGGAAGATTAATGTTGGAGTCCTGGCATGTGATGGAGAGGATCCCATTGATAAGGGGATTAAAGTAATTAAGGAGATGAAAGTGATTAAGGAGGGGCCTACAGAGTCAAACTTAAACAATGGAGAGAGTGCCTCCAGGGCAAGACCACACCCAGTTAAGCGTCCAGCTTGTAAAAGGAAAATGCTGCAGGGACCACTGAAGAGAACGCTTCTAAAATGGATAAAGCAGGCTGGAATCCACCCCAAACTTGCAGTCAAACATGGCAGTGTCAGTCACGGGGTGGGGGGGGCTGGCTGTAGAGGCATGAAAGAAGGAAGAGCGAAGGGGTCATCAGTTCTTCCTCCTGGGTTTCAGAGAGCCTTGGAGGCCAGGCACCATGAAGCAGGGATTCCCCTGCCTAGAGAAGGCCCTGACAAGCCATTGTGTGAAGGTGTGAAGGTGAAGCCTGGCTGACAATGGAGACTCCAAGAAGTTTGTGATGCCAGAGCTGTGAGGCATCTGCCAAGAAGACCTGCATACAGGGAGCGATCGATCGATACCAGCACAAGAGAGAGCTATATGTTGCACGCAGCAAATCTGGAGAGGCTGAGCCATCTAAGCCCTTTGAAAGTAAAGTCCCAGAAGTCAGACATGGAGCTACTGGATTTGGTGTTTGCCCTGCTGGTTTTCAGTCTTGTTTTGGTTTGGTATTTCTTCACTATGCCTCCATTCGTCCCTTTTGGAATGGTAATGTGTATTCGGTTCCACTGTATGTTGGGAGTGTGTAATTTGTCTTTTGATTTTACAGGGGTTTACAGTTAAGATATTTCCCTGAGTCTGGTGAGATTGATAATGACTATGGGGACTTTTAAAGTTGGACTAAACGCATTTTGCATTTTATATGGTCATGTGCCTATGGGGGCCAGGAGGTGGAATGTGGTGGTTTGAATGAAAATGTCCCCCTTGGGCTCCAAGTATTTGGATATTTTGTCCCCAGATGGTGGCGCCATTTTGGGAGGTTTTAGAAGTTGTGGCTATCCTGGAGGAAGCATGTCACTGGGGGTGGGCTTAGAGAGTTCTTAAGCCTTGCCAGACCCCCAGTCTCTCTCTTGCTTCCTGTGCCCACGTGATGGTGTGAGAGCTTTGCTTCTGCTACTCCTGCTCCAGCCACGTCCAGCCACCATGCCTCCCTGCCATGACGGACTGCAATTGCCCTGGAACTGTAAGCTCAAATAAACTCTTCCTTCTAGAAATTGCTTTGGTCAGTGTTTCTATCACAGCAAAAGAAAAGTGACTCATACACCACATCAAAAAGCAAGAGAGGGAGGGAATAAAGGAAGGAGTGAGGGACAGCAGGAGGGCGTGAGGGAGGGCGAGAGGGAGGAATAGAGAGGCTTTGTCTATCGTATATTTATATATACATATATCTTTAGAATGTAATTTGAAATCAGAAATTGTTTTTAATGCTAAAGATACCTGTTGCAGATATTCCCAAATTCAAAGTTTAGCTCTTCGTCAAGAATTTATTTATTAATTCTAGACTCCACAGGTTTACCTCCCAATTAAGACAACTTGCGAAACAGAGGAAATCTCGGTCTCTAGATCAGTGAACACCACCGAGAGAAAAATGCAGATCATGAATTTGTTCTAACAGTTTGGCCTCAAATAATTCTAACAGAATTTTTTCCTTTTCAATGGGTTTTAAATTTACCATCCCTAAACATTTCCTTCTTAATTAAAACTGTATAATTGATTCTAACACATCCTGATAGGAAGTAAAGCTGCATATCAGATTTCCTAGATTGTAATGCCTTCTGTATTAGCAAAATAGGTTTTGTTTGTTAAAAATGTATAGCGATTTAAGCTTGAAATGGAAGCCCTGTGGTATGTCACCACTGATGGCTACATGGAGCCCTGAGGGAAGACACTGGCTAAGTAAGGACTGTTTGGCCTCTCGAAGGCCACACACTGCCAAATCCCAGTTTGTTCCTTTATGTTTTTCACTAATTTACCAATGGTAGCTGTCCATCTTTACTGGGTGCAATATAATGTTTCAGTATATCTGTGTATTGCCTAACAGTGAGCTCAGGATATTTAGTTAAATCTCCTGACAGATACTTCCTATTCCTTTGTGATGAAATCATTCAAAATCCTCTCTTCAATCAATTTGAATTATACAAGAAGACTGTCTATAATTATCCTTCTGTGTCCTAGAAGGTCAGAACTTATCTCACTTCTCTGATTGTGACTTTACTTGTTAACTGTCCACTGCCTGTGTTCTGCTCCTCCTCTGCCTTTCTGATATCTGCTGGTCATTATTCTTTAGTTCATTTTTAAAACACAAGAAAGAACATAGATTCTCTACTGGTAAAGTTTCTGCATTTTTAAGAGACATTTAAAATTTTTTAAATTTGATTTTATTAAATTTTGTTGTATTTCATAGAAAATATCTCAAACAATCTGAATCATCTTTACAGCCTCATCCCCAACAGAACCTTCCCATAGCTCCCCTCTGGAACCCATATACTCTGTCCTGGGTGTTAAGGCTCACCTTGTCAAGCCACTGTCCCAGACGTTCCCCACTGCAAGTCCATCCACTTGAGGTCTAGTCAGATCCCTCTCATCTATCTATCCAAATATCTATCATTTTATTTTCCTTTTTAACAGAGCATAGGGTGGGGGCTTATTTACAGAGGAGTGGGCACCCCCCCATTTGACATAACTTTTACCAGCAATTTATGTCATTATATGTGTGCACACATACACTTATACATACAAACATGTATTCATTAAAAAATGTCTGTGGACAAACAAAAGATTACTGAGGTTTGGCTCTCTTATAGATAGCATATTCAGGGTTCGGGACCTAGCATCCATGTGGGCTCCACCGTATATGACCACAGCGCTTTGTTACTGTCTTAGAAGCAGCTTGTGATCCGAGTGCATTAGTGTTTTGTAGTTCCAAGAAAAGTTGTGGTTGTCCCTTTTAATTTCTTACAAACTGAAAGATTTTCATAACTAAAGCACAATTTGTTAAGCTCTGTTTGCTTCTTAGAAAATTGAAGGACCCGTTTTTTATATATCCTTTCCGCCCTCACACCCTGTTACTCAGGGGCAGTTTCTGAGGCTGTTGGGATTATAGTGGGATAAAGTGGAGTTCCTGCCTGTGATCATCAGTTCCTTGAATGGTTGTTCCTCTGCTTCCACTTTGATGCTAAGCCTGTCTTGATGACCTCATTCATTTTACAGGAAGGAAGAGAAAAGTCCAGTGTGCACTATGCATGGCGGGTGTGGAGGTATAGTTTGCAAAAGATGTGAAGGAGATAGTGGATTTCAGAAGCAGGGATGTGGTTCTAAGGAAGGATGTGCTGTGTTGCTGTTGGAAGTGAACCTGGGGCCAACAGGGAGGGACAGAGCCCAGGTTGTCTGAGGTACAGTAATAAATAAATAAGGAAAGACAGTAAAAGACAGAATAAATAGCTACTCTCTAGGAGTCCTCCCTGGCTTATCTCTGTGTACCAGGTGTGGCTTTTTTGTGTGTACATATTTGTGTGTTTGTGTTTATGTGTCTATGCATATGCACTTGTGTGCTCCTGCATGTGAAGGCCAGAGGTTGCCCTTGGTTGTCTGCCTTATGTACTGTCCACCTTACTTTTTGAGACAGGGTTTCTCAATGAGTTTGGAGATCATCAATTTGGCTAGAGTGGTTGGTCAGGAAGCTCCAGGGACCCACCTGTCTCTTCCTCCACAAGGGGATTACCTCTGAGGGGTGCATACCCTCACCCAGTACTGGAGACTGAACTGAGGTCCTCATGTAATACCGAAAACCCCTTACTGATGGAACCATAACCTCATGCACTATGTGCCTCTTTATGAAGACACAGACATCTCAACCATCTGACATCTGTGGTGCTGCGTCGATGAACTTCTGGTTTTAACTTCATTGACTTTGCTGTTAGTCCAGCTCTGGAGGGGTCTTTTGTACAGTCTGCTTTTCACAGTCAAAAAAATCACAAGGGAAAATATATTTTGAAGGATAATTATAAAAGAGGGCTGAGAATATATATAATTAAAATGTTCAGCCATGGAATCCAGTGTTGTGTTTTGTTCCTTGTATGGCAATATTCCATAAAAAGGTTAACAAGTCCCACCTGCTGCCATCACAATGTAAGGGAGGAACAGTTCATTACACACGTGAAGATTACAATCACAACACCTTTTCCCCCACACACTGTGTAATTTTTATCCAGGGAGCCATTGTACTGAATAAGCTGTGTGCAGAGGGCCAGTAGCAAATCACTTTTATTGATGTCTTCCTTCCATTTGACCCTTTAGGCCAGCTCAGGCATAAACTGATCATTTAGCTGCCCTGTATGACAACTCGATGGCCCAGTAGCACTCTGATCTTCCTTTTGTACAGGCAAATGTAGCCAGTCATGAGTCTGTCTGATAGCCAAGTTCTAATGAATTTCAAGGCTTAGTCAGCCTTCCCTGACTTTGCCTGTTCAGGCAAAGGACAATAAGGTTGTGGAGACTTAAGATTTCTCCTTGGATCTACCAGGTTTAGGACTCCTGCTCTGTCACTCTGTGGTGCTCTGTTTACCTGCTTCTTTCTTAACACCAACCTGCTTTATTAAAACCTCCTTAAAGATACGACCCTAAGGCTTTCTTCCTGCTTGCTTTCCCCGTGCCTTAGCAGCAGATACCGAGGGATGTAAGATCATACACAGGATGAACAGACGCTTCAGTGAGGTCTCAAGTGTCCTGTGGACCTTCCAGCAAATGCAGATGTTCCAGCTCAAATTCACATGCCCTTGGATATGTGGACTTAAGACATATGGAATGTTCCACAGGGGACCTTGATTCAGGGTTGAAAACTACCAAGCTACGTTTTTAAATTTTCTTAAGATCAAGACACATTACTTAAAGAACATTTAAATTTTGACTAGAAAAATGAATTTTGTAATAAGAAACTGTGAAAACTGAAGGGTTTCCCCATTCTAAGATTAATAAATGCCCTCTTTGTTCTAAGACTGACAGACAGTATTTAAGTATAAGTCCTCTGCTGTCCCTATACTAGGCTTTTTAGTTATTCTACTTTAATGAGGTTTGTACTGATGGCCAAAAGTTTAAATATTTCTGGCACACAATCATGATGGTCAGCATTAGTTATCAACCTGACATAATCTGGAATCAGCTAGAGACAAGCCTCCAGCCGTATCTATGAAGAATTACGTAGCCTCTAGGCAAGCCTATGAGAGATTGTGTTAACTAAGGTAGGAAACCATGTCCTAAAAGTGGGCATTACCTTTCCCTTACATCCTGGTTTCATTTTTTCTGTTGTGGTAAAATAACCTGACAAAAAGCAACTTAGGGGAGAAAGAGTTTATTTTAGCTCACAGTTCCTGGGTGAGTCCATCACTGTGGGGAAGTCAGAGAACAGTACCTTAAAACAGCTATTCACCTCTCATCCATATCCACAGAGAGATGAAAGCATGCCTGCTTCCCACTTCACACTTTGCATACAGAGTCAAGGATCCAAACCCATGGAAGGGTGCCATCCACAGTGAGATAGGTCTTCTCACACCAGTTAACCACAATGTAACCAAGACAGCCCCCCGTAGACTTGCCCACAGACCAACCTAATCTAGACAATCCCTCTTGGAGATGCTCTTTTGGGGTGATTCTAGATGGTGTCGAGTTTACAATTTACCCACCACACCTTAGCTTGAGATCCTGGGCTGTACAAAAGGGAGAAAGTGGGCAGAGTACACTCTCTGTTCCTGATAGTGGAGGTGACATGACCAGCAGCTTCAAGCTCTGGTCCATTTTTCCTCTGCTATGATAAACAGAACCTGCAAATGTGTAAACCCTTCTCCCCGACATGGCTGGGTATCAGGATTGGTACTGTCTGTTCATCTCTTATTTGACTTGTAGGTCTGATGGTCATTGCAAAGCTTGACCCAATCTCTTTCATGTGATCTTGGTTAGTTCAGTTAAGAAATTTTGTGTTTAGTGAGTAAAAAGACCAAAAAAGATTATAAGGAATATATACATAAAACCTCAAATGGAGGGTGTGTTAGGCAGCTTTTAAAGAGAAATTAATAATGTATTTGAGTTTGCCAATTTTTAAAGACTGAACCAATCTCTCTTTAATTATTCAACAAATACTTATTGTCTATTTACAAAGCACCCTGTATATTGGGTGGTGGTAAAATGGCTGTCTGTTTAGAATGCATGCTAACTTTAGTGCTGTTGGTTTTCAGACTTAGTAAGCAATAATCTTAAAAACATGGCCCCGTTACTGGTATGTAGCAGTCTCATATTTTCATTTAACTTTCTGGCTCCTTAATAAGAAATTCCTCTTGTTTTATGTTCTTTATTTAGTGATGTTGACCTTTTCATTAGAGTAAAAGAACTTGATGGAGGCAGTTTCTATTCAGTTTTATAAGCTTAACCATTGATCCAATAAGTCCTTGTCATTTGATCAGAACTGAATATTAAATTTTCCTCTAAAATATTCAGCAAGTGACGTTCCTATTTGTTTGCTGTTTTTATGTATTTTCTGTACCTGTGAATTGCTATTTGTGCACACACTTTCTCTGCTCCCTCAAGATATTAACTCATGGTTTATTCTCAATTTGACATCCATAACATAGCTTAGGACAGAATACAAGTTCTTAACCTTTTATTCAGAAACTCCAGGCATTGGTATAAAACTTGGAATGTGCGATGTTTTATGTCTAGCATATTCTTTATCTCTGCTTCTCGCTATCAGGCTAGTTTTACAGGCTCTGATCCCCATTGCCAAACATTGTACACTGACGCCAAGATTTTTATTAAGCTAAAGAATATGCTTCATTCTTTTTGTTTTAAAACCTGTTCAATATGCACATTGCAATTTATATTACACTATGGAATGTGGAAAGTTCAGTAACAATAAGACGCTCAGACGTCACGATACTCCTTAGATGATGTCACTATTAAGTTACAATGCAGATACTAGTACAGAAAAATGAGAAACATGGGGTGCTTTAATTGAGAGGGAAAAATAATACAAGAAACACTATCTATTATGGCAAAAAGAAGAAAAATTTATCTTTCTTTTATATCTTTGAAGTGTTTTATTTAAGCAGCAGCAGAGTTTGGAGGAGCTCATCTGTAATTCCAGCTGAGCCAGGAAGCCTGCTGATAGTTCCAGATCAACCTGGTCTGCACAGGGAGAACAAATCACTCTGAGGAGCCTGTCAAAATCCTGTCTCAGTCAACAATATTAATAATAAATTAAATAAAAAATAAGGAAGAGAAAAATAAGTAAATATCAACATAAAGAAACTCTGATAAAACAGTATTTGAGCCATCACTATTTTCTGCTGTTGAGCACTTTACTTGAGGAGGGAGAGTTTTATTTGGGGCAGTCACTCGGTGTTGGAGAACCTTAAATCCTGAGAATATGGCCTGGCAGGCCACGTCTTTAGAAAGTTTCTAAGACATTGATAACTAGCCTTGCTTTTTTATTTTATTATCTTTTCCTATTTTGTTTGCTTCTTTAGAACAAGCATGAGAAAAACCATGGTTTACAGTTTTACTGTCTCAGGACTTACCTGGCAATCACAAAGAGAACGTTCTTTAGAGTGATTATAACTTTTCTTGAAACACTTTGACCAGGATAAAGCCCACCTAATGCCTAACAACCTGCACTCCTATAGAGCAATCACTGATCAAAGAATATGTGTACTTTTCTTGTTACGGTGACCAAATACCTGAAAGACACAGAAAGGGGAAGAAAGGTTCATTGGGACTCACTGTTTCAGAGATGGCACCCACCATGGCTGTAGGGCACAGCGGCTGGGCAACTCTAGCAGTGGCCATGGGAGTTTGTGCTATGGCTTGTTCACATCTTGGAGGATCAGGAAGTACAGCACACGTGCCAAATAAATACTCAATATTCCTTTCAAGGCTCATCCCCAGTCACTTACTTCTCTTAGGCCAGGACGTAGTCCTAAAGGTTCCTCAGCCCCTCAAAAAGTGCTACCAGCTGGAAACTAAGTCTTTGAACACATGACCCAATGGGGGATGTTTCACTTCAAACCATATCACCACATAATGATGATAAAGGGCAGAGTTTGCAGTGAGGGGATGGAACATGATGGGAAAGGCGGGGTTTCCGTGTCAGAAATTCTGAGTACAAGGCACTGGAGAGATGGCTCAGCTGCTAAGAGCGGGCGCTGCTCTTCACCAAGTCCCAAACCATTATGAAGCTACAGCACTCCAGGCACTGGAGAAAGGCAGAGAGTAGGGTCATGGATTTGTCATGACAGATGGAGAATACAGTGACTTGTGAATAGAGCCCGAGGCATGACGACCTAAGAGTCACCAACTCTTAGGAGACAGCAGATGACAAATCTGAGACGTTGCCTCTGGACACTGACACCCAGGAGGCAGAGGTTCTGCTCAGAGTAAAGACTAAGTTCTAAGATGGCAGAGTTGTCAGGAGAAAGATAAACACGCAACAGTGGAGGGCTGGACCTGGAGAGCAACAGCAACACTCTTACCTAGCACGTTGTTGCTAAAATTCCTTCTGGAGGGGTGTAAACACCATCTGTCCCCTCCTCCCTTGGTCCCAGTGACAATCAGGTATATGTTGCCAAACTGTAGTCTGGGAAACCAGGGAGCTCATTGTGCTTACTTACAGAGCAATGAGTCAGGGTTTACTTGCAGGAATGCAGATGCTCTCCACCTAAGGCAGCACTGGAAAGTCTCCATCCAAACACGGATGGTGGCTGCTTACAGCCACATAAACTGTTGAGATATCCTCCCTAGGCTTCCCCAGCCTATAGACCCTTTACCCTCCCCGAGACTCCCTGCCACTGAGGCAGACTAGTTGGTTGAGAGACTAGTTGGTTGAGTCCAGTTGGCTGGACTCTTAGTTAAGGGTCCTGTGACTCTCCCTGCCCCTCCTTTCTTGTGGGACATAACAGTTAAAAAGCTCAGCTGTGACAGTCCTAGGCAAGTAGGTGCAAATGAGCTTGGGAAGATGTTGTATGTCAGACGACAGTCCTATACAACGTGGGCAAACCCTGGGTTTGATGCCCCAATTCTGCAATAATAAATAAAGTTCAAAAATTCTCAGCAAATCAGTGATTAGCCATGTAGGCCCCTTGGTGATGATTATTGATCTCATTCTGCGATTTGTACACATGTCTATTAAATTGGCACAGACTACTAGATCTGGTTAGCAACAGGTAGACGTTTGGCTGCCCTCGCTCCCAGCATCCCCTCCTCCACTTACATTCCAGGCTTTCCAAGCATGTGTTATAAAAGGTCTGTGAGAGAATGTGGGTCTTCAACTTCAGTCACCTGAGTCCTGATCTGTGGAACGAAGGCCATGGCTGTGGTCTCTCTTTCCTGCAGCATTTTAGGCTCTAGTAATCCTGGACACAGCAGCATGAGTTTAGTATTTTCTGTTTCAGCAACTATACTGGGTTATTTGACATAAAGGATTAGCAGCATTAGGCCTTGGTCTGACATGGTGGGAATGCGTATTTTTGATGTTAAAAAAAAAAGTGGCTTAGCTGTGAATGGACATGAATATAGGAATTACCACATGAGAGCTGTTGTACAGGGAGAGGGACCACCTCTGTATTTTGTAGGAGGCAACATCAGAAGTGTGGTCGAAGTGCGCACAGGGCAGGGATGGCACAAAGCAAACATTCCATACGTGGCTGTTGAGTTGAAATGAAAGCAAACATGCCAGGGAAGTTAGTCATGAGAATGCTTGAGAGAGAAAAATGTTTTCATCTTCTGCTGCTTTAGAGCTTAGCAAAGGATTAGTAAAAAGTCACAATTTCCCTGCCTCTTTTTCAAAAATATTTTATTTCTTATTTTTATTTTATGTGTATGAGTGTATCGCCTGCATGTATGTGAGTGCACCCGTGTTGTGCAATGCTGCGGAAGTCAGAGAGGGCTTC
This sequence comes from Nannospalax galili, assembly GCF_000622305.1. Taxonomy (NCBI): domain Eukaryota; kingdom Metazoa; phylum Chordata; class Mammalia; order Rodentia; family Spalacidae; genus Nannospalax; species Nannospalax galili. The sequence continues at coordinate 1,439,981 of NW_008345053.1, forward strand.
GGATTCCCCTGGAACCGGAGTTGGGGATGGTTCATAGCTGCCATGTGGGTGCTGGGAATCGAACCTGGGTCCTCTGCAAGAGCAGCCAGTGCTCTTAACCCCTGAGCCATCTCTCCAGCCCCAATTTCCCTAGCTCTTTATTAACCCAACAGCTTCACCAACCAAGCAATTAAAATACAAATTTAGCATATCAGCATAAGAATTTTTATCTATTTGATAAATTTTTTGTAGACATACTTCTACACATCTTTCTATACAGTGTGTGAATGTATGAGCGTGCATGTGTGTGTGTGTGTGTGTGTGTGTGTGTGTGTGTGTACTGAGTCTTTGTGAATCTGTGTGTGTATGTCTATGTGTGAAGGGGTGAGGGAGGTGAATGTCTCTGTAATGTATAATGTCTCCTTGCTGGATTTCTATGATACTCATGTGTTCTACTTGGTTATCCGTTAGTGTGACAATGCCACATCCTTAGAAAAGGAAAGGATTTATTTGGCTTACATTTTCAGACCATAGTCCAGCAACTAAGGACAGTCAGGGCAGGAACTCAAGCAGAGTCCATGGAGGAACATGGCTTGCTGACTTCCTCTCTAGTTGCTGACAGGCTCTGCTCAGCCTTCTTACATAGCCCAGGATGACTTCCCTAGGCAACAGTGCTGTCCACAGTGAACGAGACCCTTTTACACAAGTCAACCTTAAAGATAATCCCCACAGACGTGCCCACAGGCTGGTCTGATGTAGGCTTCCCTCTAGATGACGCCAGGCTGCACCAAGCTGGGAATTCAGGCTAACCAGGACATTGTTCTTTTGTACTCACGATCTTCAGTGGTTGAATGACAGCCTGTGATGAAGATGTGTCTTTAGTGGTCGTTCCATGGTACTTACCTTGACTTATGCTTTTCACTAAATACTCGTATGAATTCTCTGTATCCCTAATTTTCTATGCTGAATATGGAATTACATCCTTCAAAACTTTTTAATTTCTTGTAATCAAATTCTATTCCCATAGTAGAAGCTTTGCTTGGGACTTGATGCAATAAGGTACGTTTGAGATCACTGAGTCTGATGCTGGCCCTTGAGTGAATACAGTTTTGGTTTCATGCTTAACCAATCTTTTTTTTTTCTAATTCTTTTTAAAATGTTTTATTTATTATTATTTTGTGTGTGTGTTTCATATAGAACATCTCAAACTATCTTAATCATCTTTATACCCCCATCCCCACTGGCACCCTCCCATAACCTCCCCCTACCCCTCCCACTGGAGCCCATATACTCTGTCATCATTGTTACTGTCCACTATGTTGTCAGTGCCCCCAGCCATTCTCCAGTGCAAATCCATCTACTGAGTCTAGTCAGCCTATCTAGAGTCCCTTGTTTTAGGAAGATCAGCTTTTTATCTAGCAGCAGACAGTTGTCAACATTCCTTTAGATAAAATTGGGGTCTGCTGTTCATTTCCCCAGTTCTATGCTGGGTTACTTACTGTCTGCCTGAGTTTGCATGGGACTTGTGTATACTGACACCATTGCCATAGGATCATATGAACAATTTCCCAGGAGCTTGTAGGACTCTGTTCCCATATGGTCCTGCCCATCCTCCCTAGCTCTTACAATCCCCCCTCCCCCCCTTCAGCGATGGTCCCCGAGCCTTGGGTGGATGAAGTTTAATAAAGGAGTCCTGTCCAAGGACCATTATTTAGCAGACTCTTTATCACTCCACTTCAGCCATTTGTGACCTTTTGTGTTCCTGGCCCTCCACTGCATGAGGGAGCTTCGCTATTGAGAACTGCTAACCAATTTTTTTGCTTGAGGCAGAAGGCTTCCTCTGGATTAAAGAAAGTTAACACTGTGACCTAACACTCATTGTCATCGTTAGGGAGATGGCTCAGTAGGTAAAGCACTTGCTATGAAAGTGTGAGGACTTGCATTCAGGTCCTCAGAACCCACATAAATCCAGGTCAGTGGCAGATAGGTCTCTCATCCCAGTGCTTTAACTTGAGAGGGGAGGAGGAAACAGGAGTCTCCACATGCTCATGGGACAGCTAGCCTGGAACACACAGTGGAGAACAAGAAGATACCCTGCGTCAAACAAAGCGCGTATACATACACACACACACACACACACACACACACACACACACACAAAAAAACACACACACACACACACACACACACACACACATACACACACACACATTATCCATGAATACAGGGTTTAAGATAACATGATAAACATTTCATGAATGGACTTGCATCTTATAAACTTGGTTTTAATACGTGATTGGAAAACTGTTATCTGTGATTTATCTCTGTCTCATTGTGGTTTACTATCCTACTACACAGCAGACCTGAAAAGGCTAACTGTGATCTAGTCATATACAGTCTGACATATGCCATGGCACCAGAATGTGGCTGCTGCTAAGCAGGGCGTGCGAGTATGCTTTGCTCTGCCCGGAATTTCACACCGCAGAGCTCATACCACGCACACGCTTTGATTGATCTTCTGCACTGAGCCTGGCATATTGATTTCTCTTCTCTGCTGTGTTTATTTGGTTAGCCTGATTGCAATTTTTTTTCTCATCATCCAATTATTTTCTTCCTCCTGCAGGATGTTCCACCCACCTTCCCTGTTAGAAATTTCTTCTCTAGCACCTCAGTACTAATTCATTTCTATTTTCTTCACAGGGGTACTGCCTTCTTTTGTACTTTAAATTTATCAAACACTGGCTTGGAATTAAACGAGGCAAATGCTCAAATTTGTAAAATTAATTGACTCAGATTCCTTTAAATATTTTGCACTGTGTGAAAAATAAGGGAAATTTATATTGTTACATGTTTTAAAGTTTTTCACATTTGATCCCGGATTTAGTAAGTAGATGCCTTCAATGCACATGTAAGTTTCATATTCTCTTACAGTGTGCCTTATGCATCTATCTAATGTAGTTTTAAACATACAAGTTAAGTCTATATTTGGCAGGCTTAAAGATAAAAATCCTTAACATAAGCAAAAGATTAGTTAGATGTGCCAAAATCTCAAAGAAAGGAGAATTGTATTCACTCAAAGGCAATCTTAGGAACAGTAATATCAAATTCACCTTAAATTGCACCCATGCCTGATTTCCATGTGGTCACTGGACACACCTTCACTGTTCAAAGCAATCATAGGGAAATCATAGGCAGGTGGATTTTGGGAAAACATTGATATAGATAAGTGCTTATACCATCAATAGTTGATAGACCAAGTTATTTTTAAAAATCAAGTTTCTGGAGCTGGAGAGATGGTTCAGGAGTTAAGAATGCTTCCTGCTCTATCAGGACCAGGGTTCAGATCCCAGCAGCCACGTCAGGAGGCTGACAAATGCCTATAAATCTAACTCCAAGGGATCTGTTGCCCTCTTTTGACATCTGTGGGCGCTTCACACACAGAAACAGACACACATACAGACATACACAAATAACTAAATAAGTGAATATCTTTTTTAAATCAAAGAAAAAGATAATCTTCCTCAAAACAATATGGAAGGAGACACTCAATTCTTAGAAGTTGCCTTCTGACATCATACATGCATGCACCAACACATGCATGCACACAGACACAAAAATAATTTTTTTAAAGATATAGCTTTCTGCTTAAAAGTGTTCTTTCCATAAGTGTTTGAGACAGGGTCTCACTATGTAGTGCTGACTGGCCTAGGACTTGTTATATATAGTCCAGGCTGGCCTTGAACTCATAGAGATCCATCTGCCTCTGCCTCTGCCTCCCAAGTGCTAGGATTAAAGGCATGTACCACCACACCCAGCTTTCCAAAAGTTCTTTGAAAAAGAACTTCTTGTATTCAATTTCAAATATTATCCCATTCACCATACTTTTTATCTCTTCCATTCAAATTCAATAGCATTTAGTGGTCATATTTAATTTGAGATCTATATTTAATTCATACTTTAAAACCTTGACAGAGCTGGAGATTTCTGGGTGTCCATGAGGCACATGTGTACTCTGTGTAGACAAAATTTATTATTTATCAAAAACTGATCCTCGAGAGAAGCCTATTTTCCAGCACAAATACTGTGAGGCCTGACCTCCCTCGGGTGCTTATGAAGGGATCAGTCTGGCCAAACTCTAAGGCAACAGTGGTAAAGTCACCACCAAGTGTTTAAAGAGAAAAAGGGGGAGACTTTAGCCTTGTCTTCCATAACAGGAATTCATTTGTGGCTCTACGGGTACTCTGTGAATTTTGAATATTAGCACACTATTTTAATACCTTCTATAAGTCCTTCAAGCCACAGCCAACATTTTTTATCTGGATAGTTGATTAAATAAATCGTTTCTGAATATTGCTTTAAAATATATTAAGCCAGGTGGTACCTGCCTTTTATCCCAGCCCTCAGGAGGCAGAGGCAGGTGGATCTCTGTGAGATCAAGGCTAACCTGGTCTACATAGAGAGTTCAGGTCAGCTGGGCCTACAGGGAGAAACTGTCTCAAAAACAGAACAAAAAATAAATTAATTAACTAATTACTTAAAAAACAAAATAAAATAAAGTTTCCATGCCTAAAATCACAAGTCCCCTAGCATATGTGTGTATATGTGTATGTATGTGCACACATAATGTATGTATGTGTGTATATGTGTGTGCCTGTGTATATGTGTGTCTATGTGTATGTGTATATGTTTGTGTGCATATCTATGTATCTGTGTGTCTGTGTGTGCATACGTGTGCATATGTGTGTGCACTGTCTTTTTAATGTATGTATATATATTTTAATGTATGGGTATATGTTTTCGTTTGTGTGTGTGCGTGGGCAAACACTGTATTGATATGTTTATTTCCCTAAGATCTCCACTGAGATTTAGCTTTGCTGCTTTCTTTTTAGGTTTACATTTTTTATGTTGAAATATTGTCTGGTTCATTGATTTTTCTATAGTAGGTCATTTTATTGTAAGGTTTAAGTTTTTACAGCAGAAAAGATAACACCTAGGGAGATCTAGTCCACTTTTGATATTAAGTGCAAAATGAAAAAAGGGTTTGAACATATTGAAATATTAAAAATTGTAACATGCTGGGCATGGCACATACCTTTAATCCGAGCATTTGGGAGGCAGAGGCAGGTGGATCTCTGTGAGATGGAGGCCAGGTACCTTGTATACACAGTGAGTTTCAGGCCAGCTACAGCTACAGGGAGACCCTATCTCCAAAAAACACCATAATGTATTTACTTTTTTCACCTGCATGTGAGTTTCTTTCAAACCCATCCTGCCTCTGATCCCCACATACTGTAGGAGTAGCAGACTTCTCACTGTGGATGACAGATCAGGACCTTTGAAATCCTCACATATTGAAAAGTCTAATGAAATTCATTCTTATGTCCATTTGGTCATGAAATATTTATGGGCATACACCAGTCATTTAAACTACTCTGGTGTATACTGGAAGAAAATTAATTTATAGAGTAAATCTATGCAACCTATTTTACTTCCTCCAGAAAATAAATTTGTAAGGTCGATAAGAATCACCTCACCATTTTTTTCTTCTGTCATTTCTCTTCGGATGATCAAATATACTTGATTGGTTTTCATTTTCTGGAAAAAAAATTTAAAGCTATGAAAAAGCAATTAAAATGTCTGTAGATATAACCAGGCATGCCAAATAATGAAATTAGTAAGGTTCAGTAGACGTATGTGACACAATGTCTTCTTTCCAAAAAAGGAAATAAACTGGTCCTTCAAAACTACCCTGTGAGGACTTATGTTGGAGCAAAAATAAATCCACTCTTGAAGGTGAGACTCTGCTTTCTGAAGGGAAAGCCTCATGGCTCCTGTGAGTTCCCACCTTTCCAGGTTCTGTCCTTGACACTGAAGAGCGGGCAGAGCTAACACTTGAGTTGCAGGGAATGGTTGATTGCATTCATTTCATGGATGTTAAGCACAACTAGAAATTCAAAGAGGTAGAGAACAGCCTTCCCTAAGCTTTGGAGAAATTAAACTGGCAAGAGTTCCTCTTTCCTATTTTAGAGATTTTGAAATGTTAGTTAACTAACCATACTCTAATATTGAGCTAATTTCCATGTTACTGCATCCAGATGCCCCCCTCCCCCCAGCCCACATACACATTCAGGAATCGCCTGCTTAGGGTGTTTGTTCAAGCACAGGAGCTAGTGATTGTGACTAGTTATAAAACCCCAGCAAGCCCCTCTGTGGCACTGACTGGGGACCCTTCTCAGGTGCTCAGCACACCCAGCCCTGTGTAACCATCTGTCTCCCTCATCCTGGAAGACTAGATATGGAAAGGAGGGCAGTTACTAAGGGTCACCATGTCAATCAAAGTAGTCTTGTAAATTCTGACTACAGGTGGGGACTACACAGGGAAGGGAAGAGATGGGTGTGAGGCTCACACACAGAATATCATGTGAAAGGAGTAATTACCCAGCCAGTCATTCTACATCTCTGGGAAGAGTCTTGGCAATGGCTTGTTATTTGTTGACAACTTCTCAGGAATATTAAATCACTTAGTCTCTGTTCCCTAATTTGATATGGGAGATTTGAAAGTTAATTCATAGTCTGTATTTATCCTGGGATTTATTGATCCTCCTCTTCAATCATCTGGGCTTCATTTGTGTCAAATTGTTCTGAATTAGGTGTTGGTGAATTATTGCTAGTTTTTCAGTAAAGAGTAGATTGGGAAAAGGCTCTGTATATGGATTTTGTCCACCAAGTAGACTCTGCAAAGACATGCCATTTATAAGTTACAGGCAGCATGTCTATTTTTTTGTTGTTGTTTTTGAAAAGTTAGTACTTTTTTGAATATATATATTTTACTGATTTTTTTGTGCATTTCATAAAATACATCTTAATCATATTTAAACACCCCTCCTTGATCTGCACCCCTCCCATAGCCCACCACAGGATTTCGTGCATTCTGTCATTATATGTTAAGGCCTATGAAGGCCTGTTCAGCCTACCTAGCATCATGCCCTTAAAGAAGATGAACACTTTTCTATTGTAGGGAGTTGAACTGAGGTCTCATGCTTGATAAGCACTGTGGTCTATTTCTGCCCAGAACTATATTCCCAGTCTGAAATTTTAATATTTGATATTCGGTATACAAAATTGTGATGTGTGAAACAGCAAGTTAAAGAAATTTATGAAAAATCAATTATGGTATTATTTAATAGTCTAACTTAAACAGAAGACTGTTTTCTTTGGTACATCAAAGCTGAAGGGGAGATATATTCAGCTAAATTGGCTTCGTATCCAAATATGGCTACATGCAAATTGAACTTTCTAAACTGCTTCCATAAACTCTTTTTTTTTATCAATATTGTGGTGTATTAGTTACTTCTCAGTTGCTGTGATAGAAACACCATGACCAAGGGAACTCATAAAAGGAAGAGTTTATTTAGCTTAGTTTCAAAGGGGCAAGAGTCCATCATGTCAGGGAGGAATGGAGGCAGCGATGGCTGGAGGAGGAGCAGAAGCTGAGCTCTCACATCTTCCAGTAGGCACAGGAAGCAGAGAGCTACTGGAGATCCAGCACAGCTTAAGAACTCAATAAGCCCACCCACGGTGACTCCGTCATGTGCTTTCTCCAGCATGGCCACACCTTCTAAGACCTCCCAAAACAGCAGCACAGACTGGGGATAAAACATCTGAGTACTTGGAGACTTTCACATTCAAACCACCACATGTGACCTCTCAGGACAATGTTCTTGATCCTTCCATTAATTCAACATTTATTGTGCTCAGTCTTTTCTATTCATTCTTTCCTTTCTTCCTTTTTATTCATTATATGACTCTCACTGATATCTGCCATCTATCAGCTATCATCTGTCATCTCTCTCTGCTCTTGACTCTGCCTGTTCAGCCGTCAGATATAAAAACTGTGCACATCATCCAATGCCCTGTCTTTACCCACTAAGCCATCTCATTAGGCCTAGACAGACATCTTAACTAGGAAGCTTAGTACTTTAGAAAGTAATAGAGCTCGTCTGAAGATTTCTCTTACAGTTGTCCAGCAGATTATATAAACATTTACTTAATGAGAATCAATTTGGTCTACCAAGTCAGTTTTGAACTAGCTGTCTGTGATGGTTAGACTTTTAATTTTTTTTTTTTATTTTTTAATGTGTATGAGTGTTTTGCCTGCGTGTATGTGAGTGCACCATGTGTATTCAATGCCCATGGAGGCCACATCCTCTGGAACTGGAGTTATGGACAGTTGATAGCTGCCATGTGGGTGCTGGGAACCAAACCCAGGTCATCTGGAAGAGCAAACAGTTCTCTTAACCACCAAACCATCTCTCCAGCCCTGTGATGGTTGATTATAGGTGTCAACTTGCCGCAAATTAGAATCACCTGAGCAAGGAGCAGCAGTTGAAGAGTTGTCTACATGATGTTGGCCCACGGGCACATCACTGGGGGGTTATCTTGGTTGCTTTAATTGATGTGGGAAGAGCCACACTAAATGTGGGCAGTACCTTCTGATAGAAGTCAAGATTTAAAAGACGGAAGGTTGTTGACTCTTTGTTCCCCTGGCCTTTGTTCTCACCACTGAATTCATCTACCTTTTTGCTATACCTGCTGATTCCTTCACTGATGTTAGAACCCCTGAAGACCAGTGGCTCTCAAGGAATCTTCCAGTCCTTTAGCACCAGATTGGGACCTGCTAAGGTAAGGGACTAAGAAACTGCTAGTTTTTCCACCCCTGGTGTGAGACAGCTATTGTTGGTCTATTTGGACCATATCATGTAAACCAATTTAATAAATCCTTTATTTAATACTGACATATTTACACATACATTCATTCCATCAGTTCTATACCTGAAGAGAACCCTTACTTATCCCATGATCAATGGACACAAGCCACTGGGAATGTGAGACGCCCTTCCCCATAAACGTTTAGACCAAAGTTTTAACAGGCAGCAACTCCATGGGGCAAATTTGTCCCCACAGGAAACAGCTGTGTGTCTGTGTGACTCTCACTAGGCCAACCAAATCCCCTGAGTATTTCAACAAGGCACTCAGTGAGGATGTGGAGGCTTCTATTTTTCCTTTGTATCTATGGCTCTGTTCATTCATTGAACTCATCAGCGACCCTGACTGTGACAGGGGACAGTCATGTGCCCTTACCGAGGTGTTAGGGACCAATAGCCTATTCTTTGCTGTGCTCAGGCACTTTCTCTGTGTCATGTCTACTATTACCTCCTGTCTGCAAGTGCTTAGCATTCCAAAACTTCAAACCATTGGTGGCTGCTTTTTCCCAGAACAAGCATATTGCTTTAAGAATCAGTATGGTTATTCTTTTTTATGTGTTGACCTTTATGTTGATTATTGAATAATTTTATACAATGTTCTTTTAATCACATTCAACTACCCCTACTTCATATCCTCTATTTTGTTATTTTTCTTTGTTTGGAGGCTTTTCAAGTTTAGAATGTTTCCCAAATGTTCTTGACTATGGGTCTGTCCCTCGGAGTCTTGTGCATGCTGTCACATGTACTGTGGGCTCACATGTGCAAGTGCCCTGTGGTGTTCAGACCATACAGTTTCCTTGTGTTCATCTACCACCTCTGGCTCTTATAGACTTTCTGCCTCTTCTTCTACAATGATCCTTGAACCTTTGGAGGAGATGATGTGGCTTTTCTATTTTTTACCTCATGCCTTCTAGTAGACCCTTAACATATTGTTAGTTCTCTGTCTTTACTAGGACTTAATCTTTTGCCTGCTCATTCTTCCATTTAGCCTTTTACCCTTATCTTTAAGGGCCCCATCAATGAATTGATCCTCATGAAATTTCCAACTATAAACCAATGCCTGAATGTCTCACTAAGCATTTTGTAGCTTGCCTTAGCTTACCGTGGAACTCTTTAAAAGCAGATGGTTCTATAATGCTTATACTCAACACTGCTATTTTAACAGCCTACTTCTCTGGTAACGTGGGGTAAATTGGGAGTTGTGCTGATGGGGGAAGCATCACTTATTGGTCAAGGGTATGCCATTGAAGGGAAGAAGAGGAAAGTCAGCAGATGGGAATGAGAGGACAAATAGATCAGTACAACTCAGGGAACTTGATTCAGAAATCTGAACCTGGAGACCATGGGCAGTGTCTGCTAGCTGATACTAAAAGAACATAATATCTTATCTGGATTCAAGACCTTTGAATTACATTGGAAAATTTCTAAGACATTACTGTGTATGTGAGGAAGCCAGATGAGAGTTCTAGGAATCTAAAGCAATTTACCAACAGAGCTATCTGCCCAGCTCTAGCACTGATGTGCTTCTGAAAACAATGTCAGAATTCTCATGTTGCAAATGGCAAAGTTTGCTCAAATTTTGGGCCTGTTGTCAGTGAATAAACTACCAAATGAAGACATCTTGGAGATTCTGGAAGAATAAAAAAAACAAAACAAAAAAAAACAGCAAAAAAGAAAACAATGTTTCACAGGGAATCAAAGTGTTTTCCAACTGATTTCCTTCCTTAATGTTGTAGACCCTCCTAAGGAATGATGTAAGCTAGTCTTAGACTCACGTCGATTTCTGAACTAGTCACAGCAGTATATCCTCTGCTCTGTGTGGTGTGAAGATCTTCAGGCTCAGCTCAGTTAGTAAAGAGACACGCCAAGCTGAGTGTTCACCAGCAATTAAACATCAGTCTGCCACATAATAATTCAATTTTGAATCATGGTCCTGAGGCTTGTGGTGGATTGGAGTTCCTGCGACATCCTCAGCAGCTCTACCCATAAGCCTAGAAGTAATGCTAGCACTTTTGTAGCTTTTAATGAGTCTCTTGTGGGAAAATGTGGCTTGGACTGAGGGAAGATAATATTATTATAGTGTTTGGTGCTTCTGAAGATAATGCAAGAGGAGCAGTATGGGCCACTGCTTGAGACTCTAGGTGGGCAGCACAGGGCCTAGACACCTGGACAGTGTCAAAGAAGGACAAGAAATGGCATATTGGATAAATGTAATTAATTGTTAAGTATTTTAGGGTAATAGGGAATGTAATCCATAAATGAACCACTTCAAGTTCTAAGAAACAGGTATAGCTTATTAAAGCTCCTTTAGGTTTAGATTATACTGGGTTTAATGGTGGTCACTGAATATTATTATTGCCTAGATCTTCGTACATAGTGTGTGTTGGGCATGTCCGGGACATGGAGTTGGGCTGTCAGTACCAGGAAGTCCAACAGGAAACAGAAGACTGTCACCATGTTTTTTACTGGGGAATGGTATCAGGTTATTAGATCTTGGTAAAAATGAGTATACAAATATCAGGAAATTTAATCATTTCTATATTGGAACAAAAACGCTCATAATCAATGTATTTAAATATAAACAAAAAGTATATAAAGAAGTTGTTGAAAGTGAGTCTTAAAAGAGAAAAAAAGGACAAAAAAATGTGAAAATGCAAGTAGGAAACTATGGTTTCCGGCCATATACATATGTCCTGCTTAGGGAAAGTGTTGCAATTATTAGTCTGTGTTCAATTGCTCCAGTACGGAAGTCAGAGGAACATGAGGGCATTTATTGTTAGAATGACAACTGGTTTGTTTCCTCTTAGAGTGCTTCTATCCCATAACACATACTCATTAGTTAGCTGACTGGATCTTAGTGTGTCAAGAGAACAGTGTCAAGTATCGGCCACTCTCAGCCAAAACACAAATGCATCCTCTATAACAGAGTGAAACCCGTACAACACCTAAATCTACCTAATTAAATATTTTAAATCCTCTGTTTAGAATCCTACAATATTAGTTCAAATATCTTTAGAGTTAAATTCCACAACTAACTAGATGCTGATTAATCCTTCTGAGATGATTGAAATTGTTCTTCCTGGACATTACTCCTGGTGGCATTTTTCTTTGACAAGTTTTTATTGTCTTTTGTTGGCAGTACTAGGGATTGAACCTAGGACCCCATGCATGCCGGGCAAGTGCTCTTCCGCTGAACCACAGTCACAGCTCGCTTTATAGGATATATTTTTGGTTTTTGGGGGTGGTTTTTTTTTTTTTTTTTGGTTGCTGAATATCCTTAGTGTTGACAGTTAAAATTCATAAACTAGCAGATTGAGAAAAGAAGTGGGAAAATGAACCCCCAAAGTCATTCTCCTGATTATTAACTAGTGGAAGGGTTTGTAAGTTATACTTATTTTAAGTATAACTAATTAATTGCTGATGAATAGATCTGAAATTATTTTAATGTGAAGAAACATTTATACTTAGAAAATTTATTAGAGATGTTTCTGTATGAGTTAAGAAAAAGTAAGAAAACACTATTCATAAGAGAGAAGAAATGGAAGGTACCTAGATGTCCATCAAAATATGAAAGAGAACTGAGGATATGGCTCAGAGGTAGAGCCCTTGGCTAGTGTGGACAAAGTTCTGGGTTCAATTACCAGCATCATGTTCAAATAAATAATAGATGAATGTATAAAGAAAGTGGGGTACATGTACACAGTGCCATTTTATTCACAAAGAGGAATGGAATTATAACATTCATAGGAGAATGGATGGAACTGGATATCGTTATGTTAAGAGAAGTAAGCCAAAATTGGAAAGACAAATATGGCATGTTTTCTTTCACATAGGGAAATCTAGATTTAAGTGTGTGTGTGTGTGTGTGTGTGTGTGTGTGTGTGTGTGAAGATGTCATATACAGCCCATTGCTTTGTATGCTAATCAAAATGTAATTTTAAAAATTTAACCCTAATAGAGTCACTACCTAAATTGGATTGTTTTTAGGCTTCCTTGGGCCACTGTAAGATTTTAGACGATTGTATCAGACAACTATATAATTTCCATCACAGTCTATCATAACGTTTTGAAATTCTTTGTCTTTCTAAAAAGACAGAAGATATGGTTCCATTTCCACTGCGGCTCCATGTCTCCTTGAGAACATCCAGTATTTCTTTGCATTTGAGCAGAACTGAATCTACAAATGGGAGACGTAAGAGCTGACAGGTCCACAGCTGGCACTTTTGATTGTGAATCTGAAGACTTCCGGGGCAGAGTGGGTACTGACGAAACCACTCAACACCAGCACTTTCCAAGTTTTCAGAAGGTCCCTAGGTGATACAAATGTAGTTCTTTGTGACCTGGGTTAAAATAAAACAATGAAGATTCTTTCGCATGGGTCTATGGTAGAGACTGACCAAGGTTTCCCAGGTTGGTAACCTTTTTACTTATTTTTCATGCTTGTAGGTAGTACCTGTAAAGGAAACAATATTTTTCTTCCATTTTTGACATGGACCATTGTTTTAAAATCATTTGTGTGTTTGGCAGAATCGAGACTTAACGTTAGTTTAACTGTCATCTCACTTTTCTAGAAACAGAGGAAGGATCAAAAAAATCTCTGAGAGATGGCTTGGAGGTTAAGAGTACTGGCTGCTCTTGCAGAGAACCTGGGTTTAGTTCCCAGCATCCACATGGCAGCTAGCAACCTTTGGTAACTCCAGGTCTAGAGGATCTAATGCCCTCTTCTGGATCCATGAACTTTGCATTCATAGGTGCACTTACATATATACAGGCAAAACACTCATACACAAAATAAAATGAATAAATAACATACTTGGTAGTACATGCTTCCAAGATGCCAAGCATGATCTCTACTGCCCCTCCTCCCCAAAAAGTAAAAAAGAAAACTCATTCAGAGTAAATTACTATTGCTTAATTTAACACTCAGTGTTTTATGAATTAACACAGTTCATAGATTAATTTTAAAATGTGCATAATGTTTGTATTTTCCTAAATGATTTGATTTTAACAGCAAGGTTGAATACTGTCTTGTTATCATGTGTAAGACATTCTAAATGCTTGTTGATTTAGTTTTTGTTTGTTTGCTTGTTTTGAAACAAGATCTTGCTACACAACCTCAGCTGGTCTTGAACTCCCAGCAATCATCCTGTCTTAGCCTCCTGAGTGCTGACATTACTGGCATGAGCCACCGTGCCTGTCCTGGTGGATGCATAGGGAGAGCATCTGCTTATGTTGAAGAATTTTTCAATTTAAGAGCTATTGACTTGTTTCTGTAAGCAAGTGTGTCTGGGTCTAGACCGCGCTGAGCTTCTCTCTGTCAATGATAAATTAAACATACCAGGGGAATGTAGAGTGGACACTTTGAGTTTGTTCTGAGAGATCAAAATCTCCAGATTTTTGTTCTGATTAAAGAAAGGAAAGACATATAAGCAGGGAATTTCAGGTTTTACTGAGACTTTGAATGGGCTGGTGGTATCAGGTATTTTAAACATCCTCACATATCCACAGGCAGGGAGGAGAAACAACACCTTTCATTCTGAGAGCTGTGAACACTCTGTTCTTGTGGCTCCTTGCATTGCACATCTCTCCCCTTGACAGAGGATGCATTTCTGGTTAACCTGTGGAGGCAGATGGCACAACGCCTTCAATTCAGTCAAATCTCAGATTTTAATAAGTGTGTCTACAAATAAGGATGAAATGCCAATTTTAGTAGATTTTCTCCATTATTTTTATTTGGCTATGTAACATCTTATCCCTAATGGTTGTATAAGTTTAATTTAATGTGAGATAACAAAGTTTATTTTAGTCCATTTAATAGTGAGTTACCAAAGTGTGAGGTAATTGTTCTCAGATAAAAATATCTAGAGTGTTTTTACAATACTTCTGTCATATGTAACTATAATTTGGGGTGTTTGTTAATGATTAAAAGTCATTGACAGTATGCACATGTGTTTGAGGGTTAACCTGAGAACTACAATTTACCTTTCATCTCATTATCTCTTGATATGATATAAAAATTTGAATTTCATTCAAGTCCTCTGCAATTTGCCAAGGAAAATTTCTTTGTAGTGTTATAAATGTGAAATTAATATCAATTTCTCCAAATAAATAATTACAGGAGCACAGAGTCTGGAGAAAATGACTACCAAATGGTATTTCTATAGGCACAAATGGAGGTGGTCCTGCAGAGAAAACGTTAGTCTGTGACAGAAAGTTGCTTCCAGGAGGGGATTTTCACAGCTGCAAGGAGACTGTGGTCTAGAAAGCCATGCATCATAAAACCAAAGCATTTTGCTGGAAAGTGCTTGCTGTAAGGACATATTTGAAGTGATGCTTTGGAAGTGGAAATATGGAAGAAAATGCTCTTTATTTTAGCATTAGTCAGTATAACATTTAACTCCTCAAAGTCCAGGAAGACCCACAACCAGTTGAATAGAATCTCAGTGGTTAGAAAGCAAGAATTGGACAGGTGTCCACAGTGCTCTGCCATTATTCCTCTGGCTCCTTGGTGGAAAATATGGCAGTGGTGTTTTCCAGGTTTCAGAGTCCTTCATTTGCTGTACAAGGCTGATCCCATCCAATAGATTATGGTGCATCATTTGCTTTTCACCACGGCCATCAGGCACCAAGAGCCACTCGCCCGGCCACTGTCAGTGGCCCCCTGGCTTCCGCTCAGAACACCCTCACTTACTGTCACTCTGTTGAGCTGAGGTGCAGAGAACCTTAGGCTATGGGTCTGTCCTCAAGAGTCCCACAGTGGTTAGTACTCTGCCAAAATACGAAAGCTTTCAGTCCCCTTTTCCAGTTCTGCACAACCACTGCATCAGGGGTAGCTGGCATGACAGACCTGGACCACCAGGGCTGGAATGAAATCTTATTTTACTTTTTAACTGTATATACTTTAACTTACTTTCTCTTTTAAGAACATAAGGTCTAAAACAGTTAAATGACCCATAGATATTCTGTTAGGTACAATGGGTCACACAAAGATAAACAAGACGTTAGCAGAGACAGACATTTCATACACAACTGTAATAAGAAGAATGTTTTGAATAAATTGAGAAGTATATAAAATACTGGGTATTTATAAAAGAGGAAGCAATTAATTTGTGTTGGAAGGACCAGAAGGAACAGGAAAGACCATTTGAGGCCTGCCGGAGGAACTGAGATTTGAAAGGCAGGTGGGATATTGCCGAGGAGAACGGACACATACAACACACGGAAAGGAAGGGAGGGATGTCAGATTGGAAGGGAAATTTAAAGGGAGCTTTGACTGAATGTTATAATCAGAATGGCAGTGGAATGAAGAACATAAAACTATGAGAAGAAATTTTTAAATGGTCAGAAGAAATTGTATGTTTCCCAGTGACTCTGAGTAATATTATGAACTACAAAAACTGGAGCAGGAAAAAAAAAAAGAAAAATCTCCCTTGAGTAGAAGGGTTGGATGGTTGACTGGCTTTGATGTGGAAGTTAAGAGAAAGAACAAAAATAGCCCAAGGTCTCTGGTCGTAGTCAGGAAGGGTAGAATAGCAGCTGTGGGGAAATCAATGATGATTCTCTTTTCTGCAGTATACCATTGGGTTTTCCAAACAAGAGAGTATTGATTTTGGAGGGATTATCCTAATGAATGATAATCCAGTGGTAAAGCAGAAGACAATGTGAAAGTTGGGGAAATTGATTCTTGTAGATTTGAAATAAATTGTTTTCTGAAATGTTTCTAGCTCAGCAGAGAAATAATTAATACCTGGGCAAGGCTAGGCGATCTAATAGTAACGGTGCTGATGCTGGTAAAGAAGAATCACTCAGCCAGATGCCCAGCTTTGCCGTAATTTTGATCCCCTTCACTCTTCATAGTGCCCTCATGAGGTACATTGTATCTTCTTTCTACCGGTAAAGGGAAGCAGGCACTGGCCAGACTTTGATCAGGACTCAGATCTGGTGTAAAAGACGTGGCTTGCACAGGAGTTGCAATGGCTTGTCCATTGCTTTGCACAGACCTCTGTCTCACAGCTGCTGGTGGGCAGTGCAGCTATCACCCACACCGTGGAGTGAAGGTGCTAGTTTGACAATGAGCCTCCTTTGTCCCTTCACAGGAAGGGCTGGCTTTAAAGGGTAGATTTCTGTTTCATTTTCCTATGACTGTTATATAATAAATCATTGTGCATTAATTAACAAGTTAATGTTTGTAACAATAATTTGAATGGTGCTTAATAAGTCAAATAACAGTCACTGCTTTCAGAATCTATCTGATTTCATCCATCCATCCATTCCTCCACCCATCCACCCATCCACCCAAGCACCCAGTCACATTCCCATCTACCCATCCACCCCATCCATCCATCCACCCATCCATCCATCCATCCACCCATCCATCCACCCATCCATCCATCCACCCACCCATCTATCCATCCATCCACCCATCCACCTATCCATCCATCCACCCATCTATCCATCCATTCACCCATCCATCCATCCACCCATCCATCAATCCACCCACCCAACTATCCATCCACCCACCCATCCATCCACCCATCCATCCATCTACCCATCTATCCATCCACCCACCCATCTATCTACCCACCCATCTATCCACACATCCACTATCCACCCATCCACCCATCCATCCATCCACCCATCCATCCATCCACCCATCCATCCACCCATCTATCCATCCACCCATCCATCCATCCATCCACCCATCCATCAATCTACCCACCCATCCATCTATCCACCCCACCCATCCATCCACCGACCCATCCATTATCCATCTATCTATCAACCCATCCATCCATCCACCCACCCACCCATCCAACCACCCATCCATTAACCCATCCATCTATCCTTCCATCCATCCATTCACCCATCCATCCACCTACCCACCCAAGCACCCACTCACATACCCATCTATCCTTCTACCTTGTTCAGTTGCCCATCCATCCATCCATCCACCCATCCATCCATCCACCCATGCACCCATCCATCCATCCATCCATCCAATGATTATCGAGTGCCATTTACTAGGCACTGGGGAGCTCAAAGAAGAGAAATACATCCTGCCATTAAGGGAAAGTCCAGTGGGAAAGACAAAATCCAACTGCAGTGGACACAGGTCTGTGGTCAAAAGGAAAAGGTTAAGTTAGTTTCACCCATGTTAATTCAGGCTGTTTTTTAAAGAAATCTTGAAGACACAAGAAACAAAACAGACCAAAGTTGAGTGTAAATGTGCTAGTATGTACCACTCCTAATCTGAATACAAACTCAAATTAGGAGCTGGTTTATAACCAAGTAAATGTAATCAATAAGTTTAATGATCAATGTATGTGACTAGTGATTTACAACATAAAAATGAAAAAGTCTAGACAAGAAAATAAATATTACAATTTAAGATGAAAACATAATAGAAAGCAACACAATAATACATGAATTTTTGTCATTTTCAATGATAATCAAATAATAAGCAATGAAGTCGGCTGGATCTGGCACTACCCAGAGCAGTACAGATGATGTAGTCCATGGGAAAACAGCTTGGCTGCATGCAGCTCCAGTTTTGAGGGCCCGCTCATTGAAATGATGCCAAGTATCATGAAGGTCATGTGCACTTTCAATTCAGCACTATGACAAGAAGGGGAAATTGCAGCAATCAAAATATGCATTTAGAAATGGGGAGTGGCTCAGTAAACAGTAGTTTTAAGGGACATTTAGAAAGATTCCAGTAATGTGTACTTGATAACATGGAAATTGCTCATTTAATGGTAAAGAAATAAAACAGAATGAAAAATTGTGTTCGGGAAAGTAACTAAAAATACATTCAGAAGAGTATTTTTTGTGGTGGTTAGTGGTGGCAAGTCTTTAAGCAACTTTTACCTTTCAATTTATTTTTCATTTTAAAAATGTTATTTAATCGGAATCTAATTCATGAACATCTGTGAATGTAATCAATCTCGTCTCATCAGTAACTTAAGTC
>NW_008345053.1:1459276-1499063 GCF_000622305.1 Nannospalax galili
TGATTAACATTTAAAATATTCACTAAATTATTCCACA
Source organism: Nannospalax galili (assembly GCF_000622305.1). Classification (NCBI taxonomy): domain Eukaryota; kingdom Metazoa; phylum Chordata; class Mammalia; order Rodentia; family Spalacidae; genus Nannospalax; species Nannospalax galili. Next base: position 1,459,314 of record NW_008345053.1, read on the forward strand.
ATGATTTATTTTTCCAGAGTAATTTACAAGTTAATTTGAAATGGCAGCATATTCTTTTAGAGAAGATGTGGATTCACCACTGCCCCAGTGTAATTGTTTTCTTTAGAAAAAGTTTCATGTCAAATACTAGACATAGAAAGTGATGATTAAATAAAAGAAGTTCTCTCTTACTAGTTTCAAAGTACATTTTTCCTATAGTATCCCAAGAATTTCTGGACAGAGAGAAAGAATAGAAAAAGAGAAACTTCTAGAAGAAAAAATTACATATTTTTATTTTGTATATTTATTTCCTTTAAAGCACTTGGATGCCAGCTGTACGCCACTCAACACAATTGCAAATACTTAACACTAGAGCAGGAATTTTTGGTCCAGATAGGAAAAGCAAGCCTAAAAATTTGAATTATATGATAAAAGGTATCCCTGGGCTATAATTATCATCAAGAATTCATGTGTTTTTCTTAGCATTTACATCCCTTTTGATTTCCTCTTGCACTTAAGTTATGTTTGGTGGGATATCGTTCAACCCTAGATCCATTCTAGAGACATTAGTGGGTGTAAACCCAACCCACACTTTGTCCCTGACAAGACATGGCTCACCTCTGTCACTGTCCCTTGATCCTTGGGGCTATTCAAATTCTCCTAGTGCCCTGGATTTAAAACTGAAGACAGTACTTTATAAGGTGACTTAAAGAGATTAAATGAGGCAACATAGGAGGTTTACCAAGGTGCCTCACATATAACAAATGTTTAAGAAATCTGTCTTCTAAATCAGCCACTATCAGGGTGTCATTTATTCCCACTCTTTATTCTAAAAGGTGGATGCAATATTCCTTTTAAATTCACTTTCTAGTGTAGAAACATCAGTTAAATTACTAACTTTAAAATGATGTGCGTGGGGGTGTGTATGTATGTGTGTATTTTTATTATATAGATTTTTTTTCATGTTCAGTCCCATAGGGGCTAGACTAATTTACATCTCTCCAATGGTGAATAAGGTTCCCTTTCATCCACATCCTTGCCAACATTTGCTGTTATTTGTTTTCTTGATGACTGACATTCTGTCTGGGGAGAGACTGGATGTCATTGTTGTTTTGATTTGCATTTCTCTGATGGCTATTAATATGAAATATTTTTTCATATGTTTATTGACTATTTTTTATTAAGCTTTTAAGAACTATCTGTTCATTTATTTAGCCCATTTATTGATTAAGTTGTTGAATGATTTTTAAAAGAAAATAGAAATATTAATATTAGCTATTAGCACTTAATACTCTTGTAGTCTCATCACAGGAAAGTGGCTATTTGTTTTCCTTTCTGTGTATGTGTTTTGTGTGTCTGCCTGATGTATGTATGTAGGTATGTATGCTCTTCTATATGACTCATGGTGTGTACGCGCCATGGTATATGTGTGGCAGTCAGAGGACAGCCTTAGGTGTCAGTCTGTCAATCCTGACCTTCTCTTTGAGAATGGGTCATGTTGTTGTTTGCTGTTATATAAATCAGGCTAGCTGAACTTCCCATGTCCAGAGTCTCTCCTGTCTCTGCCTCCCATCTCACAGTAGGAACATCGGGATCATGGATGTGAACTACTCTATCTGGCTTTATATGAGTTTCAGGGATCCAAACTCGGGTCTCCAGGCTTGTACATAAAGCATGTTTCCCACGAGTGATTTCCACAGCCCATCAATAGCTATTCTATTCCAAGTAGCTTATAAGCCAGAAAAAACAAGAAAAGAGATACTGGAATTAGGGACTAGATGTAAAACATTTAGGTCAGAATTCTTCCTAGGTCAGTATTAGGGCTTGAGGATCTTTCCAGCTTTAAAATGCTGTGGTCTGAGAGTCTTTACCACAAAATATAAAGTTGAAGAATAGCCTATTCTTTTTAACTGGGGGTGAATACCCAGGCTTCTATTTGATTTTAACACAACGGCTCTGTTTATTATAACCGTTTGTTACCATAAAAGTATAAACTGAAAGGTAGTGTTGATGGGTGAGTGTAATATATTACATTAAATAAACTTGTCCTGTATGCAGCATGTGGAAAGCTCTGTTTACATTACAGTAAGCTGTTTTCTGATGCATTTACAATTCTGCTGTGCAAATAAATTAGGAGACCCTATGACAGCACAATTTAGTTTATCTGGTCCAACCGCAAAGACATTATTGTGGTAATTTTAGCATAGTGAACTCTTGGTATTCAGTAATAAAATAATCAGCTAAGTGATTTTCAAAGAAAGTGTGTTTTAGTTGTTCATTTACAAAAAAAGGAAAAAAGGAAAGGACCAGATAAAGTCCTGAATAGTAATATACAGTTTAATATACAATTAAACCGGCAAAGGAGGCATGCATGAAGGTCATTTTATGGGCTAAAACAAGACTTTAAAAATGAAATTATGCTTCCAATAACAAATTATTTTTATAGTCCATTCTACAAGCTGACGTACATAGCGACTCTGTGCTAGACTGCAAGTGAGACAAGAGACAAGGGATTGGCGGGGAGTTCCTAATTCTTTCCTGTATGAAATAGAATTTATTTTTAAAGATTTATTTTATTTTTACTTCGGTATACATTTATAGATGCATCTGCACACCTGTATTTGGGTCTCTCCAGAGGCCAGGAGAGGGCAGTGGACACCTTGGTGCTGGAATTACTGGCTGTTGTGATCCACGACACATGAGTGTTGGGAGCTGAACTCTATCCTCTGCTAGAACAAGAAGTGTTGTGAACTGCTGAGCTGTCTCTCCAGCCCATTAAGTAGAATTTATGTCAGCAAGACCATACCTCCAGTTGGTGACATTATTAAGTAACCCAGACCGAATGCCCTAGTTTTCCTGTTTATAGTGAATTGCCACTTTCTGATGCAGGTGTAGAACTGTGCACAGACAGGTAAAAATAGAGTGACAGGAGGCATGAGTTCAGAATGTTAAGACTTCAGTTCAAATCCTTCCTTAGCCTTGTGTTAGGTGGGTCATTCCCTAAGCATTGTGGATGCCTGGGAGCCTAGTTCCAGCCCTCAAATTCCACTCTTCAACTTAGAATCCTGTGAGGAAATGGGTGAGCACGGCTGGTTATAGAGACAGGAATGGTAGCAAGCTGTGAGCCATGTGCCCTTCAAGCCAGGGTTCTGCAGTCAAACAGACCCCACTTCTGCAGCATCCCATGGCTCTGTATTTGTGTTCCTTCACTTTGTCAAGAACCCTGTTTGCTTTTTTCCTCCAGGTCCTCTTACCCACATCTCTCATTCTCCTTCCATTCTAAACTCTCTCTCTCTCCTGCTCGCTCTCTCGCTCTCTCACTCAAGTTTTAAGTTATTATATTTTTGGTTCTACCAAATATTATTTGCTGGTGATCAGTAGTGTAGTCAAATGTACCAATACAGAGGCGTAAGTAAATATCAAGTGAACTCCATGAAGAGGGATAAATCACTAGCATTTTTGTATACTTTCTTCTAATTTTACTTTTCACAAAACCAAGCAGTAACAATAACAAAATCAATTTGGGACTGACTTGTGTATTTTTGTACTCTCTTTACCATTGGATAGTAAATCACATGATTTTTTTAATCTTTTAAAAAAAGATGTATTATGTACACGTGTGTGTGTGTGTGTGTGTGTGTGTCCATCCACAGAAACCAGAAGAGGATGTCAGATCCCCTGGGGTTGAGGTTATCAGTGATCATGAGCCACCTAAGGAAAGTGCTGGGAACTGAACATTGGCCCTCTGGAAGAGCAGCAAGCACTCTTAATGGCTAAACCATCTCTCCAGCCCCTGTAGCTTTTACTATTCATAGAAAACATAATGTTCAGATTTTTGTCATAGCCCATCATACACATGGACCATAATTAATGTAATAGCTCCTCTCCTGTTGGCTGTTCACAGCTGTTTAAAATACTTGGTTTTTATAAGCAGGTCATGAAGACAGCCTTATAAATAATTATCATGCGTATCCAATCCTAATTCAGCTGGACACATTCCTAGAATTCCTGGGTATGTGCAGTCTTTAATACTCATGCCACTGCCAAACCGGTGCCTAGAGAGATTGCATCATTTTGTCCTTCTGCTGGCCCTGAGCAGCGGTACCCTGTTCCTGACTTCCTCCTGCAAGGGCAGGGCTCATCACACTGTATTTTAATGACTGATTACTTGTCTCTCTTGCCTGCTAGGCTGTGAATTCCTGGGAGACAGAGGCTTTATCTTAGTCATTTTGAACTCTAGAATCTAGGGCAGAGCCCGCCAGGAACAGTAAGTGTTGGTATACAATTTGTAGAACGAATTATATGATCGTTTTCTAGTCTTATTCTCATTTCCACATTTCTATATGCTGATGCTTGATTGTTGATTGTATTAAAAAGATGGAATTCTGTCTTTTTATGCCAGAAGGAGCCTACGATTTCAACATGTTGATTCTAGGACTGCCTTGATCTGGCCTTGGCAGACTCCCTCTTCTATATAGTGAGAGCCATGACAGACTATGGCTATAAAAAGTCAGTGTATATTCATTCTACTTTTAAGAATATTGCAGGAAAATTTGGAAAAATGTAAATGAAGATACATGTAAAAACATCTTTATGGAAACGTATAGCATCTCTTAGCTCAGCATAAGGCCTCATGCTGGTTAGTGTGTATGTCTCATACCACCCCACCCATCTGATAAATGCCCACGTGGGTTAGATATTCAGTGTATTTTGTATAATCATGTAGTAGTCATCATTTGCCAGTGATGAGGTATTTCTCCTTAAATTTCTTAATTGGTCTTTTCAAATCACTGTTGAGGTGTTATTTATGAAACAGTGTTTGTGCAACACCATGAATGAACTGTGACATTTGTGTCCAGGTAGCAGTATCAGCAGAATTCTGTCCATTATAGGCAGAATAAATACAGAGTAGTTCAAGGAAATGCACAGTTGTTGTCCATGTGGGAAGTAAAATAGAGCGAGTGGCACCTGCTGTAATTCTGCAGGGTTAAATCTTCACTGATATCAGATATACCAAGATCTTTGGCAGGAAGGCATGTTTAAGCAGAAGTAGATGGACTGAGTGAAGGATGTGGAGAGCTGGTGTAGGGAGCCGAGGCTCAGGAGCTGAGAGTGAGGTTTCAAAACCAGGTTTCATGTGTGTCCAGACCACTGCAGCTGTGTTCCTCAGGTTCCCCCATAGAAATGATAACTGAGCTACAGAAATGACAGAGCTTGTAGCTGGAGAGACAGCTCAGAGGTTAAGAACACTTGCTGTTCTTCCAGAGGACCCAGGTTCAATTCCCAGCACCCACATGATGGCTAACAACCATCCGTAATTCCAGTTGCAGGGGGATCTGACACCCTCTTCTGGCCTCTGTAGGCTTTTCACAACACAGATGCACTTACATACATACAGGCAAAACACTCATAGACAGACAATAAAATAAGTAAAATATTTTTAAAAATAAAAAAATGACAGAGATAACTTTACAAGGGATTTTATAGATTAAACACATTCACACATACGTAACATTTAAAACAGCCTGGAAAACCTTTCTAATTTCAGTAACATCATCTGAATAAATTTAATGGGGAGTGGAAAAATACTGTATTTTTTAGTGATTTGTTATTAGATACAAAAACATATCAGTAATGGAGTTTAAACTGTACATATCTAACATGTTTGATCCTCTTTACCAAAATGTCTTTTTACAATTTTTAAGTTGGATAGTCTTATTTTAGAATATTTATTTGGGGGCTATAGAGATGGCTCAGCAGTTCAGATCACTGGCTGCTCTTGCAGAGGGCCTGGGTTCAGTTCCCAGCAACCATATGACAGCTAACAACTGTTCATAACTTCAGTTTCAGAGAATTAAACACCCTCTTTTGGCCTCTGCAGGCACTGCAAGATACAGGTGCAGTTACATACCTGCAAGTGAAACACTCATGCATATAAAATAAAAATAAAAGAAACAAAAAATTATATCTATTTCGTCATCTTTAATAGATGCATTTTTATTTTAAATTTATTTTTTAAATGAAATAAATTAGCAAGTCAAAGAATATATACAATTTAAATGAATTTCTGTATCTAAATCTGTTCTTCTACAACTTTGGTGCTTAAATAGACCTTGGAAAAGCATGAATTCATTCTCTAAACATGTTTACCAATTTCTTGCAGGTATGCCATTATAATTCACATATGGTATATTCTGCCCTCCTTTAGGTCACATGGAGGAAAGAAAAATCTACGTTAAAATAACCCTAAATGTGTTCCTCAATTATTATTTGCATTGGTTTGTATTTTCAGCAATGTAGCAGTCTTATAGAAGCTAATTGTTTCTAACGGTTTCTTTTAAAAACTCTTGCTTATTGTTGAACAATTAAAAATTATGCATGTTACCCAGCCACAAATATCTGTAGGAATAAATGAGAAAAGTTTTAGTCAGCTGAGACTATGAAATATCACAGGAATTCTCGAAGTTAATTGCCTCATTAAGTTCTTGCTTTAGAGGTGGTTTCCTAGTTTAACAATTCCTCCCTTGAAGAACCACCAGGCTACTTAGTATGTACCAGCACATCCAATACCAATTTTCACTGTGACTAAAATAACTTACCAAAGGGTAATCTGGGCATCATACTGCAGGCTCCAGAAGATATTATTACTGGATGTCTGCAAACTAAGAGTTTATGAAGGTGTGATGTTCACTCCCCAAAGGGACTGCAAACGGAAACAGAATCCAAGGTTAATCCTCAACAGTCATATTTAAAATGACTGTCACTCCTATTCCAGGAAGGAATGAAAGGCTTTTTTTTAAGATGAAATGGATTCTTTTGATATGCAGGCATTTTTTAATTAAATGCTGGGGAAGGATAAGAGAGGCTAAGAGGACAGACATCAGCTCAAAACTTTTAGAACCTCATGTTTAATATGCTGTGGTGAAGATAACATCACCTCTATGATATAGTTCAACTTAGCTTCTGAGAAAGAAGAGAGAAATGGTCAAGCACATCATCTCCTGGTCCTACCTCAATGATGCTCATTGGTGTAGAGTGGCAGATAATTCAGAATAGTAAATAGAAATGAATTTGTTGCCCCTTCCAGTGTCTTGACAGCCAAAGCTAAACTAAAATGCTTATTTTCAGAAGTGGAAATACTTCCTAATGTGGTTTCTTCTCAGTATACAGGACGCTTGCAGTAACATTTATGCTGTTGTTTTAAAATGACAAAGCTGCATCTCTCTACAATTCTGTGCAAAATTGTTGTGTGCACACATTTTGTGCCAAGCTCCAAACAAGATGTACCTACTTATATTTCCCCCAGAAGAACAGAGATATTTTCCAAAAATGAATGAACAAGCTTAGTTATTAAAACTAGAAGGATGCAAATAGAAATCAATTATGCAACTTACTAGATAGGACATTAATTATGCGTTCTATTAGACAGTCTCAGATATAGCAAAAGTTCTCGAGGCGTTGTTATCCTCGTGAAAAATTGACTATGGTGGTACGGTAGGGCCTGAGGAGGGTTTAAGTTTCTAAGAGGTAGAGGTGGAAGAATGCCTGTGAAAAAAAAGGGAGGCGGGAAAGAAGCAGACAGAGAAAGCCTTAAACCTAGGCACAGGTCCCGTGTGTATGCAGGCTAGAGAAAGCAGTGATGACCGTGGGGAGCCCCAGGCTGCAGCGTACTGCTGAGCACTGCTCAACTGCATTGATGTGCATATATAGTGATAGCAGCAAAAAAAATGAACTCACTCTTTCCTTTGACTCTGCTCTTAACACTAGAAAGATGGTCATCACCAGGAGGGGGTTTTTCTTTGTGCACTAAGCAGTTCTCCGGGCAATAGCTAGATGCCCTACAACTGAAGTCAACTCAACTGAAGTGGCCTAAAGTTGTCTACCTGAATGTGAATCAGATCCTACAGGTGGAGGGTTCCATGCCACATTCCCAACCCCAACTTTGGCTGAAAGTCACAAATCCAAGCCTCCTGAGACAACTACCAATTAGGAGGCCCCATAGACCCTTTTGGAGATTGATTATTGACTGGAATAATCAATCTCCAAGGTTCAGAGAACTCGGAGAAACACTTTGTGTATGTTTGCCTGTTGATTTAAAAAGGATGTCGATGAAAGAGTTGCATTGGGCACTTTAAGGTCAATGAGGTAAAAAGACTAAAGGACAGAGACTCATTGGAAGTCTAAGGTTTATTTGTGAAAAGACCTACAGAGGGGTTCTTTAGTCCAAGATACAGAGCCATGGTTCATTCACAGATTATAGGGCAGAAAAGGGGAGGGAGAATGGGGTTGAAAATCGTCCTTGTTTTGGCCCATGGATGATTGTTGCCATGCTTATCTAGGGAAATGAGACAAGTAGTGGGTTAAAGACTGTCAGGTGATCAATAAACATCTCTCATAGTCAGCCATTACTACGAGGTAAGATGGAAGAGAGAGTAAGACCCAGAAAAGCAAGTTACTTTAGTTCTCGGAACTAAATTACTTTAGTTTCTGGAGTTGTTGTTTACCCAAAATGGAGGAGCTTTACAAAATGGCGCGAGGCTGACTAATGCCAGGTTGTGGGGGGCAGGGAGCGAGGAACGCCTGTGCTGTCTGTGGGCCTCCACCTCTCAGTGTTGGGAAGCCTGTATGTGCTCTGCCCTTGGAGTTTTGAGAGGACTTCATTGCACAGGCATGAGTATTGTAATCATTGGCCGGTGACTCTCCTCAGAGGAAGGGAGGTGAGGCTGCAAATCCCAACTCTTCACCCACAGGTTTGGAACCTGGGAAGATGCACATCATGAGCTATCAACAGCATCTCATAAGCACACAGAAAGACGCACATTTTGGGGATTTTAGAGAACTCCAGAGTTTTAAGAACTGTGTTCCAGGAAAGCACATGGAAGGAGAGAGACAAAATGATTATTTATTATGGCACAGGAAGTTGAGCCACTTTGCTGGGCAGGAATACTATAATGCTAAACCTTCCATGCTTAGTTACTGAGAGGGAGTACTTGTATGGGGCAAGAGGGGGCAGGGACTGATAGAGGGGAGTATGACCTGGTTTCAACGCTGCATACAGGACAGTGGAAGGTCCTGGGTTCAATCCTTCATCTGTGTACATGCATGTACACACACACACACACACACACACACACACACCAGCATGGCTAGAGGTGGGCAAGTGCCCTCCCCTAATGCACATGCTACAAATGAGAACTCAGAGCAGAAGTCCCCGTAGCTACCTTACAAAGCAAGACACAAAGTTTAAAGACCACTTTTCCACATGAGCAGCTCTTGAAACCTATTAACCTCTTACTTCTTGAGCATGTCTGTTCATAGGTATGCATCTGCACTTAGAGATTTGGTGTAAGCCTCAGTCGTCCCATTGTGAAGGCCTGTGAGAGATTTAGCAGATTACTGTGGGCATCCCCAGAAACCCTCAGCCTGATTCATCTTCGAAGTTCACATCTTCCTTCCTCGGGACCCAATGAATTCTGGGATCTAAACTCAACTCCTTACTAACCTGTTTCTTTGAGTGAGCACTGGCAAGTTACTTAACACTGGATGCCTTAAATTTCTCAACTGCAGATTAGAAGGATTGAGGGTGAGTGTGAAAAGAGTTACCCAAAACCCAACAGCATGATGCTTTCTGTGTGAGAAGTGCTGTAAATACCAGCAATCCATGCTGTGATTGCAATGTTATGTCTTGTTATGTTATCTGTGTATTTATACTCTCATCTATAAATAACTGGGTCACTGCACTTTGCTTGCCTGTGAGTTGACAAACTTATGCACATGTCTGTGTTTGAACATGCATGTGGAGGCCAGAAGCCAGCCTCACAGTGTCATTTCTTGGGTGCTGTCCAACTTGGGTTTTCTATTTCTGAGCTGGTCTTATTGGGTCCTAGAGTTTTCCACTAAGGTAGACTGTCTGGCCACTGAGCCCCAAGGATCCTCCTGTCTCCTGCTCTCCGGGGTTTAGATTACAAACACACCACCCTGCCTGATGCTTTGCTTTGAATCCTCTATTGTATCCTTCAATTTAACTTAGAGAAAAAGTGGTGCCAGGGTTCTAGAAATCACAGGATTAGGCCTTTGTTTTATTCTATAGATATTAAATCTGAAGATTTGTCTATCGGTAAGTAAAGGTGTTGTTTAATGATGTATATTAAACAATTCTATTTGGAGGAACAAAAGTAAATGTGGAGGCCATGAGGAAGAGAAAGGAAAGTCAGCTGACAGTGCATATTTGAGTATAAAAGCACCTGTATCTAAGATGCATTTGGTTTACTCATCAAGATGTTAGGCAAGTGTCAGGAGAGGTGGCTCAGTCGTTAAGGACACCAGCTGCTCTCACAGAAGACCCGGGTTCGAATCCCAACACACACGGTAGCTAACAAGCATCTGTAACTCCAGTTCCAGTGGATCTGACATCCTCTTTGGTCTTCTGCAGGCACTTCATGACATAGGTGCATTTAGACACATGCAAGCATAACACTCATACATATAAAATAAAGATACATAAACTAAAATAAAAATAAAAAAGAAGTTAGTCAAGTTGGACATGGTGGCACACATTTAACCCCATAATCAAAGCATGTGGGAGGCAGAAGTAGGAATAGTTCTGTTAGATGGAGGCCAGCCTGGTCTATATAGCAAGTGCCAGGCCAGAGGGCTACAAGGAGACCCAGACTCAACAAAAAAGCTTACTCAATGCTTCTTACTGTTGTTTCCCTATGGAAAACCCTCATCTCAAAATTATTCGCTGCTTGAGAATATTACTGATGTATATGATCAGAGTGAAGTCATCTGGGAAGGGTTGTGAACTGCCTTGAAGGATGGGGCTGAGTGCGGATTCTGGTGAGCACCCAAAGTGACCTCTGAAACTTTCACAGCTTCTCTTGCCAGCAGTTCAGGTGTGAAGATCCAGTTGTGGAAATCACAGTTCTCTATTGCCTTGTGATGTTTCCAGAGTGCACACCACAGTGAAATGTGAGATTTCCAGCTTCATGGTAGATCTCTAAAAGCTCACATCACAGTTGAGAGAAGAAAGAAACAAATAGAATAATACACACTGCCCACTCAGCATCTATGGGGGCTGGTGCTGAGAACTCTGGGAGAAGCCCAGTCCACAGATGCTCAAGTCCTTTCATTAAAAGAGCATCATGTTTGGGATAAACTCCACAGCTCCTCCCACATGCTTTAAGACTAATAATAATACCCAATATCAAATGAGATGCTGTGTTCACAGCAACCCCACAGCATCATTTAGGAATAATAAGAAAGAGGTCCATATATGTTCAGTACAGACAGATGGCAATGTCTTCTTAGATGTTTTAATCCATAGTTGGTGGAATCCACAGAGGGTTAGAGTGGGTCAACAGTGCACTATAAGGCAATAAAAAAATAGACTGCATAGTGTGTTAAGTGGGGGTAGCTGCTGTGGAGAAGAGACATGACTTAAAGAGGACAAACTTGCAAAATTCTAATCATGTACTGTGTGAAGAATACTTTAGCAATGACACCACTGGATACTTGGTTTTTTACACACTCATGATATGATCATATCATTTTTTGTTTTATGTATGTTTTATTCAGATTCTATGAGAGGAACTTTTAAAGACTGTGCTTGTCAAGATAAAACTGTTGGTGCCATTTCTTGTTGGCTTTCACTTTTACCTTATGTAGTACACAAAAACACACATCCTGCCCCTGCTCCAGAACTCACTAATTCAGCCTTCCATCCCTTTCATTCCCATCGACTCTCTGTCTTCGCCCAAACTTCATTCTCCACCTTCTCCTGTCCCCTCTAGGGATATTCTTTCTTCATTTTCTCCTTTTGTTGAGCACCTCCTCTTGGCATTCACAATTTCATCCCAGTTTGTTTGTTTACGTGTACATGTGGGGGATGCACACGTGAGTATGCATGCATGTATTGGTGTACTTATGTGTGTGGATGCCAGAGGACCACCTTAGATGTAATTCTTCAAGTGTGGTCTATTTTGTCTTTTGGAGACAGGGTCTTTTTGGCCTAAGACTCCCAACTTAGGTTAGGTTGGCTGGCTGGGGAGCCCTGGAAATCCTCCTGCCTCCACCTTTCCAGTGCTGAGATTACAAGCTTGCACTACCCTACTGACCTGGGTTCTGGGGATTGAAGTCAGGTCCTCATGCTTGCACAGAAAGTACTTTACCAACCGGGCTATCTGCCCAGCACCATTTTATTTACTTTGAAATTCAGTAGTCGTCGTCGTCGTCGTCGTCATAGTGGTATTGCTGGAGATCGAGCCAGGGCCTGTCACATACCAAGAATCCTTCTCACTGAGACACATCCCCAAACCCTTCTCATTTTCAAAATTAAATGAGTGCTACTTAATAATGATATTCCAGCTAATCTATCGTCCTTAAGGAATGCTGCTTCTTTTCTTGGCTTAGCAAAAATATTTTTTAATCATGTTGAAAATATTTGGGATGGTTAATTTTTATTGTCAGCCTAACCGGATTTGGAATTACATAGGATACACACCTCTGGGTATATATGTGAGGGGTTTTCCCACAAAGTTTACCTGAGGAAGGAACCCACGCTGAATGTGGTGGCGTTATCTCCTGGACTGGGGTCTTGGAGTAAAGAAAAAGAGGCGAAAGGGGAAAGCTAGTGGAGCACCAGCATTCATCGCTCAGTGCCTCCCGACAAGCTGGCTCACACCCCTGCCACTATGCCCTCCATGCCACATGACACAGTGGACTGTGGCATGAGCCAAAATAAACCCTCTTTAAGTTGATATTTTCAGGTATTTTATCATAGCAACAAAAAAACACATATCATGCTTACAGATTAGGTTTCTGTTTCTTGTTTCTATTTAACTGATAAGACTGTGAATAAAGTTTTATCTTTCCTATGAAATATAAAATGTGTATGTGAGTTTATTTAAATTGTAATTAGGATTTAAATGATTTATATAAACTTTGGAAAACTGAGACTGTATTCATTTTATTTTCTAAAAGCAAGGTTTGGGGCTTTCACTGTTGTTGTTTTGAGACAGTATTATTAGTAGTAATCATCATGATTGTGATATTGATCATTATTATATTTTGTGGTGCTGGAGATTGAACCCAGCACCTTAGGCATGCTAGGCAAGCATTCTAACTCCATTCTGCATCCCCAGTCATATGCCAAGTTATTTTCACACCGTCCTGGTAGCTGTAAATGTGAATGTACAAAACGAAACACTGACTTTCTAAATATCCCTGAGATGCTTCATATTACAAAACAGAACAAAAGCAGTATTTATGGTCTGGCATGAGAAAATATGTACAAAAAGTTTTCTTTTGATGAGCATCGAATTTCAGAATCATAACTTTGGAAATTAAGACAACTTTGGATAAAAAGCTGGTTCTTGCTCATATGACTAACCTGATACAGATGACCCCACGTACATCCATTTATAGAACACGCACGCACGCGCGTGCACGCACACACACACACACATACACACACACAAGTTCATTTCAGTTAAAACTGTTTTTGGGCCGGTGTGGTGGTGCACAGCTTTAATCTCAACACTCAGAAGGCAGAGGCAGATGGATCTCTGTGAGATTGAGGCCAACCCGGTCTACATGGTGAGTTATAGGTCAGTTTGGGCTACAGGGAGCTGATCACTTTTCTAGAAGATTATCAGAACTAATGATTGATACTAAATCACTAAGAAATCCTTTAAAGAAACACACATTAAATTATGTTTTCAAAAATTCAAATGAAATTTTGTACATACAGAATGTTCCCAGGTACCAATATTTTTTATAATTCACTTTTTACATTAACAACGTAACAGGTTTATTACAATGTTCATATATACTTAGCTTGTGTTGATCCTTTCCACCTCTTCTTCTCTCCCATTTCCTGCAACCCCCACTCGTACTCCTCTACCTGTAATAGTACCCTGCGCACTTTTACATCACATGTGTTCTATTGCCTTCCCCACCCTTCACTTAAATAATCCTTGAGACTTTAGAACTGTGTCTCCAATTTATTAAAAGACTGCAGCTATCATTTTAGCACAGAGTTTCTAAAATCCCACAGTGTGAAATCAACATACCGTGTTCTTTGAGACATTTCAGGAAATAAGTTCAGGATATTTCATGTAACCTTTTTCTTAGGTCGGTTTGACAAAATTACTTTTACAGTGACCAACCAGCAACTAGAAAATTTGTGAGTCCTGACTCAGAAAAAAGGAAGTTTACTGAAATAAGAGGATCCGTTATTGTGTCAAACCACATGGTCCATTTATTGATCAAATGTGTGCAAAGGTGTACACATGGAGGTTAGAGGGTAATTTGCATTGGATGTTTCTGTCCCTTCGTCATATGGGTCTCAGGCATTGAACTCAGCCCATCAGGCTGGATGCCAAGTAGCTCTAACTGCCGACCCATCTATCTGGCCTACCCATAATAGTTTTGAGTAAGCAATGAAATAACACTTCATCACTACCACAGAGTCAGGCATATAACAACTAGTGACTGAAAACAGGTGACTAAATGAATAAATAGTAGCTGACTATGGTAGTCTTACAATTACATGAGACATTTTTTAAACTTACATCATATTTTTTTCTACATATAACCTAATTTTTAATTTATGATTGCTTGTGCATCCCCATGACAAACATAGACTAAACAACATACAGAAGGAATATTTTATTTTGCTCTTGATTTCAGATGATTTAGTCTATGGTGGTTGGCCCCATGCACTTGGATGGAACATGGGAGGCAGGAGCACGTAGCAGAGGAGATTCGTCGCCTCACAACAGACAGAAAGCAAAGGGAACAGAGAGAGGGCAGGGATAAGACACAGCCTAAGTTCATGTCCCTACTATCTTCTTCCTCTAGTCAGGCCTCCCTCCTAAAGTTTCCAGAATCCTTCAGAATAGTGCCACTAGCTGGGGACCCAGTGTTCACCACATGAGCCTGTTTGGACATTTCACATGAACACATCCATGACAGTGCTGCGTCCTGGTTCCTGGTGCTGCTGTTCACTCCTTCCCACTTCCCCAGATGAGCTATGCATCTCAGCCAGCCAATGACAAGCTGGGGCCAGGTATAAATTAGATTTAGAATCGAGGGGCTTCTCTTTGCTTTCCTCCAGAGTCCTGGTTGCTTCTTGATGACTCAAGGAATCCCACTGCCAGTCTGATAAGTTGGAGACATTCTTGAGTCCTTTCATTATTAAGGAAACAGCTGTTCTATCTCCCCGTCTCCCTTCTGTTTCCAGGATTTTCCCTGAAGTGATAGTCTCCAAAGTAGGTCATCAGTGACAATCTATTTGAGTGGAAAAAGTTAATATTATAATTTGAAATGCTGTGTACTTTTTTTACATTCAACAAATATTTATTAAAACAAAAGTGAATAAGGCTTGACCCTCTATTGTGAGGATGTCTGCTGCAGAGAGACGGGCAATCACAAAGGTACAGTAGAATCACAGTTGTTTAGTATTCATTGAGGCATAAACAAGTATTTTGCAGGCACAGTAGAAGAGATATAGAGGGTGAGAAAGGAAAAATTAGTTAATTTATACCTGCCTAGGGGATTCAGTGAAGGCTCCAGAGAAGTCATCTGTGAGTTGAGGCTTGGAGGAATGAATCCATCAGGTGTATAAATAAAAAAGGAGCCTTGCAAGCTGGTGCTTATAGACTGGGTAAGGGTAGGCAAATGAGGGGTTCAGGGAACCAGGCATGAGTGAGGGAGAGAAGAAAATAAAGAAGGATAAGGAATGAGCCGAGTATGTGAAGTGCGTATTTGTGTGAATTTGTGTGTTCATGTCTCTGTGTGTGTGTAGATATGCCTACGTGACAGTGCACGTGTGGAGGTCAGAGGACAACTACTTGAAGTGTCTGGATGGTCCTCATATTTCAGCTTGTTTGAGACAAGGCCTCTTGATGTTTACCCCTGTGTAAGGCAGGCTAGCTGATCTGGGAGTGTCAAGGGACTCTCCTGCCTCCCCATCTCATGTCACAGTAGGAGTGCTGGAATTTCAGACAGCTGGTACTAAGTTTGACCTCGGAATGTGCTGGGGATCCAAGCACAGGTTGTCAGGCTTGCACAGAGAGTGCTTTTTCCATGTATCCCCCTCCCCAGTGCTTCATTTTCTAAAATAATTTAAAATTAATATTTTCTGTATTATTCGTATTTTAGCAGTACATTTTATATAATAGATGCTTTCAATGTACTGGGCAAATATGTATCTTCCCAAGGTGCATACATAGATATTTTTAACGATAGAGTTGCATTAAGAAGTTCAGGAGCCCAAACCATCCTAAATTAGTGTGTACACATGTGTACTGGAAGAAGAGGTATAACTCAGGTCCAGTGAGGCATGCATGTCCACAAAGTGTGTGGAGAATGCATGAATAAAATATCGACATGCCAAAGCCTCTCCAAGTAGAATTCCAAACCTATGTCTCTGATTTGATTTATTCTCCAGAAATAGAATTCCATTTTTTTAGATGCTTGCAAAAGATTCTGTGCAAATTGTTTGTAGAACTATCAAATTCCAATCTGGAGATGTGAATTTTCCTAAATTTTCTTTATACTGTGAGAAAACCAGTGTTAAACATCCAAATGCCAGGAAAGCACTGTGCAAGACGCTCATCATGTTGCAGAAGTGTGTATAATCCCTGTCCTTTAGCTCTGTGGTCTCACCTGATGAGTGAGGCGATGAAAGAAAAATTCCCGGGGTAATGGAAGACAGGTATCTGGGAACGGAATCAATATCATGAAGCTGAGAACTTGTTTATACTAGTTCCATCTGTACTACATGCTGAGATAATTTCATGCTTAAGTTGGAAAATGAACTAGGAAGGTAGATGTCAAATGACAGAATGAAGAGGTTAACTGTGCTCCCCATGCAAGTTGTGTCTGACATAGCCAGACAGGTACCGTGGAAAGAGGTGGATACAGTGACAGACTTGTGATTGTTCCCATAGTATCTTGCTTTGGTTTATCATCAGTAACGTTGTGTTTGTCTCCCATCCCATACCTATGTCAGGTGTGTGAGATTAGGCGTGCCATTTACACAGGAGCATCTTCATGACTGGACAGATTGCGGGTTCAGGCAATGGTTCATCTATCTTACTGTAATTCCAGCCATCCCAACGGAGTGCTGAAAATACACCACTGCAAAGGACTCTTAATTTTTAATTAATTGTGAAGTAGTTCTTAATGTTCAAACTATAAATTAAGAGTCTATTAAACTCATTTGCATTCATAAAACCCTGTGATGTATGCTCTCTGTACAACCTGGTCTAGAAGGTTTTCCATCCAGCTCCGTATTATTGGAGGAGAATTTGCAATAAAGTTCAGGTCTCTAGGCATTTGTCCCACACGTACTCTGCACATTTTTTAAAGAACTTTAATCCTGGAAAAAGAACTATATTTTTTAATATTTTATTTTATTTTATTTTATTTTTGGTCTTTTTGAAGCAGGGTCTCCCTGTAGCCCCAGCTGTCCTGGAAGTCCACTATGTAGACCAGACTGGCCTTGAACTCAGAGATCCGCCTGCCCCTGCCTCCCAAATGCTGGGATTAAAGGCGTGTGCCACCACCCCTGGCCTTGTTTTGCAGTTTTATAACTGTTTGACAGTCTGCAGTTAGTTCTCATCTGCATCGATGGTCTGGCTTTCTGAAAGTGGTGGCATCATTTTCCAAAGCAAAGAGCGTATGTGAATCGTCTTCGTTTCCTTCTTCTGCTCAGTCAGTGCTCTTAACCGCTGAGCCATCTCTCCAGCCCCAGGACTATATTTTTAAACCTACATTTTATCTATAATATATATTTATTTTTCTATTAATATTTTTGTTAGCATACAAAAGCATATGTCTCTTTATATCGTGTGTGTGTGTCCAACATTTGTACCTGCCTCCCACTGCCCCTCTTTGTCCCTCTCCACCCCCTCACTGGTCTCTTTCTTCTCCCCCAGTTCCCCATTCTGCCTCCATGTCCAATGTGTGTGTCTGTTCCTTTTCTGCTGCTGGAATAAAATACCCCGACAAAAGCAACTTCCCTGAGAAAGAGTTTCTCTTGGATCATGGTTCCAGAGGGATACAGTCCATCATGGTGGGGCAGACACGGCAGCAGGCAAGGGAGGTGGTGACAGGAGCAGGAGACTTGCTGGTCCCATTGTATTCACACCCAGGGAGCCAAGTGAGATGAGGGCCAGATGGTGCAGTCCAACCCCAAAGCTGGCTCCCAGTGACCACATCCTCCAGGAGGCTCCACTTCCTAAAGTTTCCACAGCTAGGCAAACACTCCACCCATGGGGATCATGTGTTCAGAGTGAGCCTGTGGGGAGCATTTCATGTCCAAGCCACAATAGTATGTATGCCTATATGTAGGAAGGTATGTTGTGTGTATAGTATGCATGTGTGTGTATATATATATATATATGTAGGCATGTTGTATGTACAGTATGCATGTGTGTATGTATATAGGTATGTTGTATGTATAAGTATGTAGGTATGTATATAAGTATGTAGGTGTGTCATATGTATATGTATGTGGGTATGTAGGTATGTTGCATGTGTATGTATGCATGTACATACTTAGAGATGCATTACACATATGATAGGGACCATGCAATATTATTTTAAACATAATAAAGCAGCATTTTGTTGTTGACCTCATTAAATATATGGAATTTTTCTCTCGGCATTTACAATTTTTTTCTTCAATATGAGACATATCAATTAATCACTTCAAGAACATCTTTCCTGGGGACTTAAAAGGCAAATACATACCTTATAAACAAGTAGTTTTGCCGATTTTTTAGATTTATTTAATTTCGTATGAGTGTTTTGCCTGCGTACATGTACGTGAACCGTATGTGTATCTGGTGCTCACAGAAACCAGAGGCAGCATCAGATTCTCTGGAACTGGAATTAAAGATGGTTGTGAGATGCCATGTGGGTGCTGGGAAGCAAACTTGGGTTCTCTGGAAGAGCAGCACATGCTCTTAGCCACGGAGCCATCTTTACAACCCAGGTTTTCTTTTTCATTTTTGATATTGTATTTATTTTAAATTCCCTGTGCAGAGCAGGCTCTTGTTGTGAATGAACAAGTATAAGCCAATCAGTTTAAACGTCTTGATGTCCTGATCAACAGATACACAGACACGAAAACAAGGTGGTGTCCCTTACTGCTGTGGCCTTGAACACATTCTGTAAGTTCCACTTATTGTCTGTAAAGCAGACAGCCGTAGGGCCAACAATTGTAGCACATGTGATTTTACAGGATCATGTGAATCTTGGGTTCAAGGAGTCATGATTAAAGCTGTGGCCTTTGGAGTTTGAATCTATTTGTGTTTTCTGTATTTCCCAGAGTGCTGTCCTTAAAATAAAACTCATTATTTTTCTCCAAGAGATTTCTCTCCCTCCCGCCCTCTTTTCCATTTTATGACAGGAGGAAAAGATGGTCAAATATGATCATTTGTCTTCTCAGAGTCCGAGGGTGTTAAGCAGCCTTCAGCAGGAAAACAGATGGAATTTTGCTAAAAGCACGTGGCCTCATAATGTTTTCCTTTAAAAGCTCTGAAACCTCAGCTTGTAATGGAACGAGCTTGGGTATTCTTGCTCTAAGAATAAAAAAGTCACTCCTCTCCACTCGGATTCAAGGTTGTAGTCCTAAGCTGCAAGGTTACCATTCGAAAGCAATATGGAGAAAAGTTCAATAGATGCCTCTCCTCACTCACTTCTAAGCCAAGTGACCACAGTTCTGAGCTTTATTGATAAAGGAGATAAGCCGTATCAAGGTACAAGGTCATTAAAATAATTTCTTGGAAGTGTTTGAAGAAATAAAGAGAAGTTTTTAATCTGCCTTCACCCTTGAAATTCCATGGTGGGGAAAACACATATTTATTCATGAATAATAACTCTGCATGCATGCATTTTAAACTATGGTTTTTCTCCTGTGGGAAATTAAGTCTGCTGAAGTTTGGCTGAACGATTCTGCCAAAATAGGAGTGAAGGTCACCGGTCCTACATGAGCGAAATTTGCTCATTTGGTACGAGCTTCCTGAGCCCCCAGAAGTAGCAGCTGAGTCCTTAAATTCTTTGTTTTGGTAGATGGATCAGATGTTTAGACCCATACCAATTGATTTTCATATTTGATATTTTCATATTAAAAACGGTGTAAACTGGACATCCTCCTGTGGCTTTTGCTTAGAACTTAGTATCTCAATGGGATTTAGATGATCCATTTGTAAGGACTTTCTATCTTCTCATTCCAAGACCATTGCACAGAACCAGTTTAACCCTGTCACTTTGAGATCTCTATCCTCCAGCATGGAGTACCAGTTGCAGAACTCAAATGTCCTCAGGGGATTGTTCATTCACTTTTTAAAAGAGTGAGAAGGTACAACTAGAATAGGCCCAAATGAAACAGCAGAAAATTCTTTATAAATCCAAACAATTCATTAGCAGGCAATTACAAACAAATAAGACCAATAAATGAATCTGTTCCTAAAGAAAGCAAAATTATATTGAAGTTAAAAGCCAAAATTCAGGGGCTGGAGAGATGGCTCAGCAGTTAAGAGCACTGGCTGCTCTTCTCCAGAGAACCAGGGTTTGATTCCCAGCACCCACATGGCAGCTAACAACCACCCATAACTCCAGTTCCAGGGCATCCTGACAGTTTCAAGGGATCTGACACCCTCTTCTGACCTCTACAGGCATTGCATGACAAGGATGCAATTACATACACACAAGCAATACACTCATATGCATAAAATTGGAATAAAAATAAAATATTTTTAAAAGTCAAAATCCACAAGGAAGGATCAGAGATGGTAATTCATATAAAATTCAGAAAGGAAAACTAGTGGCAACGAGATGCGTAGAGTGCATTAGGAGTCAAGGCTTGAGCATCAGTCTGTGATTCATCCCCCTCCAAGGAAGTCTAGATTACTTTTTTAACCTAGATCAGAGCTTCTTTGCTTAAAACTGGTCCATTTTGGGCTGATGAGATGGCTCAGTGGGAAAAGATGCTTGTCACCAAGTTTGGCAACCTGAGTTCAATCCCTAGGACACCCGTGGTAGAAGGAAGGAATAGATTCACACAAGCTGTCCACTGACATCTACACACATGCACACAAACGCAAATAAATACACATGTAATATAGAGATGAGTAAATTGGTCTGCTTTATAAGATTAGTGAAAAGAATCATGAGGAACTATGTGTTAAAGTGCTTTGCATTTTCCTGATTTTTTCTAGCCCAGACTGATCATTCTTGCGTTTGTTTCCGCC
Source organism: Nannospalax galili (assembly GCF_000622305.1). Taxonomy (NCBI): domain Eukaryota; kingdom Metazoa; phylum Chordata; class Mammalia; order Rodentia; family Spalacidae; genus Nannospalax; species Nannospalax galili. The sequence goes on from NW_008345053.1 coordinate 1,480,559, forward strand.
CTCCTGGCTCCCATACCTGTGGATGTCATTATTCTTATCCATTTATTTTACAGCTTGCCTCTACCTGTGAGCTCTTTAAGAACTGCATCTGCATTGTCTAAAGCATCCTCAGCATCTGAAACAATGAAGACTCTTAACAAATGAATTCTTTTATATACACATATATTATTTCTTTGTATTTTATGTGTCTGAGTGTCTTGCCTGCATATATGTAAGTGCACCTGTGTTGTACAATACCTGCAGAGGTCAGAAGAGGGTGTTGGAACCCCTGGAACTGGAGTTAAGATGGTTGGTAGCTGCCATGTGGGAGTATTGGGAACAGAATCTGTGTCCTCTGCAAGAACAGTCAGTGCTCTTAACCACTGAGCCATGTCTCCAGCCCCACAAATGAATTCTTAAAGGACTGGGCATGATTTTTCTAAGTACTACCATCATATCAAAATCTTCAAAGTGGTAGTTAAGTTTGGACTATGTTTTAGATACAAACTTTTTAAATTTTTTTCAGCGCTGAGGCTCAATGTACAGGGCCTTGGGCACAGTAAGCAAGCCTTCTCCCACTGAGCTAAACCTTATTAAGCCAGCTTCCTCGGGCAGCCTCTTTTCCGGGATCACTGCCCACTTCCTGGGTTACTCTCAACCCTGTCCTTGCCACAGTCCCTAAACTGGCTGCAGTCTTAGGTGATGCCCCAGGTTTGTACGGCCCTGAACCATGTCTGTGTCATTCCCCCACAGTAGACTAAATACAGGTCCCCAAAAGATGCCTAAGTCTCAGCTTCCAGTACTTCTGAACATTACCTTATTTGGAAATAGAGTCTTCGTAGAGGTAAATATAATTTAAAATATCTTAAGATGAAAGCATTTCGTATTTTGGGTGGGGGCTAAAACCAAGGACCAGTGTGTACACACGCAGAAGGGGGAGATTGAAGCATACACAGGGCAAAGCACAGGAGAGAAGCTGATTTGGAGACAGAGAAACAGGGACATAGCTAAAAGCAAGGTGCACCCAAGGCTGCCAGCAGTCACCAGAAGCTAGGGCAGAGGCTGGGGTAGACCATGCATCAGTACCTCTAGGAAGAACCAGCCCTGCCCATACCTTGATCTTAGACTGCTGGCCTCCCAAGCCATGCAGAACTTATTTCTGTAATGTTTTACAGCTGATTTTATTTTATTAAATAGGGTTACATACGGCCATTTTTATATCATTCTGCAATGTTCTTTGAGGATATTCACCATCACACCCTGATTCCACCATCTTTCTCTTCCACTGCCCCCCCTTAGGCCCATAAAATCTCCCAGACAGCTTTGCTTCTTTTTCTACATACTATACACATACATGATTTTATGTATCTATGAATACTAAAACCCACAAATGACAGAAAACATGACATCTGTCTTTCCAAGACTGATCTAATTCACTTAGTATGATTATTTCTAGTTGCATCCATTTTTCCTACAAATGACATAACTTTGTATTTTTTATAATTGAAAATTTCTACCGTGTATTTAAACCACATTTTCTTTATCCATTCTTCTCATGAGAGACACTTGGATTGGGTCCATGACTGTGATGGTTAATCTCAATTGCCTACTGATAAGATCTAGAGGCACCTGGGAGATGGGCCTCTGGGCATGCCTGTGGGGGGTTATCTTGAGGTCAGTTAGGGTGAGATGGCCCTTTCATTGTTGGTAGCACCCTTTCCCAACTGGGATCCTGGACCGTGTAAAAGGGAAAAGGTGATTTGAGTATAAGCATCCATTGTTCTCAGCTTCCTGATGGTGGCTTGGGCATGACCTGCTGCCTCGACATCCTGTACTAAGGAGCTGTAGCCTTGAACAGTGAGCTAAAATACTAAAGAGAATAGTTTAAATACTATGAACAGTGCTGCAATAAATACTGGTCTCTGTGATACATTGATTTCAGTTAAATATCTAAGAGTGGTACAGCTGGGTAGCTGGGTCATGTGGTAGGTTTATTTTTAGTTTTTAGAGGAACTGATTTCTATTATGGGTGACTTATATGGATTTCTACCAAGCCACCCAGGTTTTGGTAATTTTTCTATGTATAACAGCACCAATAGATCAATACACTGTCTTCTGAAACCTGGGGGTATTGGATCTAATTGTAAAGTACCCATCGGACAGTGCCAGGAAGCAACCAAGGGTTGTGGCAGTGTCAGCACCCTGTGTGAACCTGAGCAACTGGAAACAAGCATCCAGTGAAACATCCCTTATGTTTCTTCCCTTCTTTTACTGTGAACGATGTGAACTCCTCTTGAAATGATTCTAGGAAAGCCTCAGCCTGTACCTCCTGGCACACCCACCCGCCAAGGACACTGTCTCTTCTCAGCTCACTGTGGAGCAGAGGGCAGCAGTGTGGCATGTCAGGGCCGTATTTCGTCTCTTGACTTTGTCTCCCCTCTTTGTCTTCCATCCTCCTATCGAATGACACCTGGCAAGTTAAATGTTTGTCCTTTAATGCATACCTAGGAGCAGGGACTTGGCTGGTAGCATCCTCCCGAGGTAACACTTTGTCCTGGCTGGGTGCAGACCTGACTGAGGAGCAGAGCTGTTGACTCAGAAAGTGTGCGCATTAAATTCAAGAATTATGGGGATGCTTTTTTAAAATTAAATTCATTTTCTGCAAGATTTCTGGCAAAAATAAAATAACTTCTAGGAAAAGCTACCTCAGCAAGCTGAGTTCCCAGCCTAATATTAAGTATATCATTTATATAACAATAAGATTTTCTATTGCATATTAAAACTATGGATCATTCTAACCTCTTAAATGGTTCTAAGAAATAGACATAAATTTACTGTACTGATTATATGAGATAATTCAATCAACCATTAATTGTACTTCAAAGAATTTTAACATGGTATATAAATTTATACTAGTAAATGTCTCTTAAATAATAATTTTCTGTTATTGTCTTTTTTCCATCATTAATTCACTACTGATGTCAAGAGCTGAGCTAGCTCCTCCTCTAGCTCTTCCCACACCCCCCAAACTCCCTTTCAACTTCATGACCTCTTCTTTGATTATTATTGAGTGGTGTGTGTGGTGTGTGCACATGTGTTTAGGGCTGACCACTTGGGACTGGATAATTTATCTGGGAGCTTGTCTGGAGAAAACTAGTTCTACCTCCCTCAGCAGCCATTGATCTCCTGTAGCTCTTCATCTAGAGCTGGGACATTGTGTCCTTTCCCTCATCCACATTGGCATGTCAACTGCTGTTGCCACTGTGTGGATCTTCTTTTGGCAATCATATTGTTGGGAGATTTAATGTAATTTTTGACAAAGGAAAGAAAGTAAGTAAATAATTCAGTATCTTGAAATACAACATTGTCAACTATGACTTTGGTAAATGGTGTTTTTTACAGTGTGAAGTGCTACAGAGAATGTAATTAATAGGCATAAAGACATCTCCCTTTCCAAAAATTATCTAAAAGCATTTCAATTCAATAGCATCAACTTTTTCAAAAATCATAAACTAATAAAATTGTACAGTATTTACCTCAAAGAAGTTTGTAATGGAGTGTGCTATTTGGGAATATAAACAGTGCCACTGACCCTGACTGCCCACAAGAAAAAAAGTTAGACTAGGTTTTTGTCAGTATTTACTTTGGGGCACCAAAGTACAAGACAGATATATACAGTTAAGTGTAAGTCCTGTGAAGACTGACAAAACAATTAAGAACATGGAATGATCTGATTCCTAAGTAAAATTAAGTTGACAAAATCAGGTGCAGTCTGGTTACGGGGAAATCATACAAGAAGGAACCCTCATACATGCCGTAGTTGTGCTAGGTGTAGTCAAGGAGGAAAGGGATCTAAAGAAAATAGGAACTGTGATGGTAACACACTGATGAACAATTAGACTACATCACATCACCAGAGCTAGCTGTTCCTATAGAACTTGCTTCTCATACACACGGAGTGTTGACACGTATTTAACCACTGTGCGTAGTGTGGCGAGGAGCCTGTATGTTACTTGACTGGGGCCACTCCTAAGTCCAAGGTGATTGATGATATGGCCCTCACTGAGGAACCATTGGCCACTGACAGCTTCTAGGAGAGGACAGGTCAGTTCAGTTTTCCTTAACTGTATGGAAGGTTGGCCAGGCTCCAGGGGAGGGAGGGACCCACACCCAAGAAGATTTGGGGGACACAAATTGAACTCAATGGACCTTTAAAAATAAAGGAACCAATTAGAGCTTGAGAAAGCGAGGCTATCCTGAGAGGAGATGGGAGAGGGGATCTAAATACATAGTATGACATTCTCAAAGTATCAATAAAATTCCTTTTTAAGCAAGGAAAAGTTCAGGAAACAGGCACATAAATATGTGGTGCTCTCCGGGATAAGGTCTTGGAATAGGAATGGCACTAAATCCCAGAAAAATCAGAATAATGGGTGGGTTTTATTTCATATCATTACATCAGCATGAATTCATTGATTGAAAGGAATATTCAATGCAAATGCTCAGGAGTATGATAAAGACAGTGGGAGTTCCCGGGAGCCTACTGCATCGTCTTCTCACTGTTTCTGTAAATCTAAGTCTTCTAAACGACGTGTAAACTATTAGTAGCTATATTTTTATGTTTTATGTATACATTTTTAAAAGAAAGTAAAATATAAAAGATACAAGAAAACAATTTCATTTAAAAACTAAAATATAGCTACAATTTCAATTTTAATAACTAATTGTGTTTAGTATGTTCTGGTGGTGACAATATTAACTCCAGTGTTAAAAGTAACATACAAGGTGGTAATGTTATCAACAATCTATATGTGTGTTATCAACAATGTTGGGAAATGAGATAAGCTTACTTTCTAAAAGCATGTCAATTATATTTTCCAATAATGTTCTCAATGGATTTTTTAAAGTCTTCGAGTAAGTTTTTGGAAGAAGTTCTCTAAATTGAAATCAAATGGTCCCATCATTAGCTGATAAAATAAAAAGACAGTGTATAGAAATCCAAAATTCTGGAAATACTTGGAAAATGTAGTACTTCTCCAGGAGGACATAAGAAGCTACTAAGACGACCAGCGTGAAAAATGTTTGTTGGTACTGGAACTTCAGTGGAAATCCGTTCTGAGCCCACTTCATATAAGCCCACATAATTACATGTAACTTAAGATGGGATTGCACTGTTCATTTGTATCATGTTTTCTTTATCCACTCATCTGTTGACGGGCCCCTATGCTGGCTCCATTCCTTAGCTACTGTGAACAAAGCAGAAAAAATAGGGGTGTGGGAAGTTGGAGGGAAATGATGGGAAAAGCATTCTAAGTGAAGTAACGCACATGTAGAAAAGCAAAACCCGCACATTCTTCCTCATGTGAGGATCCTGGTGTGCAGCGTATATTCACACATGTATATAAATGGGTGCAGATGTGGGTGAAGCCTAAAAGCAAGTCCAGTGTCAAGAGATGAAGGAGAAGAGGTGCTTGGGGAGCACGTGGAAGACGACGACTCATCTGACACCAAAGTGGAGGGGGGCGGGGAGGGAACACGAGGCGTCAGGGCAATGGGGCAGAAGGGAGGGGAAAGAAAATCAGCTTTAATTCTATTTGGAAATGCCACAATGATACCTAATACTTTGCATGCTAATTAAAAGATAATTTAAAAAGAGCATTACCTCGAGTAGAATACGAGTGGATTGGCTATCTGAATTGAGCACATTCTTTAATCTTTCAGTGCCCAAGTTTCCATCTCCAAAACTGCAGAAGGCCAGCAACCATCCTGAAACTTCATACTGACCGGAAAACTCATAAAAGACCCTGTTGCTGCTCCCCGTAGCAGTGAGAAAAATTGAAGTAAGCTATGACATCATCAGTGGTCAAATCCACTCAGAACCAGAGCAATCAAAAGTAAATAAACTAAAAGCCTGGAAATGAGTTAGTCATCCTCCGCTACTTTTAGGAGCAGGAAGAAACCAGTTAACCCTTAACAAACCCTTAGTGCCTGCATGGGCGTTTTCGTGGTGATTAGAATCCACGGTGCAACTGTGGTATGTGTGCCTCTCAGCATCCTTTCCTGGGCTTCCTCCCTGGGACCTTCTTGCCTGTTCTGCACTGCAGAACATGTCTGGGTACATATGACAGAAAACTGGGACAGAGTGCTTTCTAGAACTCCAGGCTGTCAAGAGCCCAAAGAAGTAAATGCTAAAGGTGAGGCGGGGGGGAGGAAAGGTTGACAAAGTCTTGGAAGGACTCTGGAATTACAGAAGTTGGGCCAGAGAGAAAATAAATTGCCCAGTGATACAGGGAGTGGCAGCAGGATTGGAAAGCAGAGAGCTCACACCACAGGAAGGCAGATGGCTGGGCTGCAAGCAAAGAGACATGTCAGACGTCTTGCTAAGGCTGAGTTCCAACGAACTGATGGAAGGAAAGTCCTGGTTCCACATTCAGTAACCAGGGAGTGTGCAATGTCCGAGGCTGGCTTCTGTGTTTAAACACTTGGTCCTCAGCTGGTTATGCTGTTTTAGGGGGCTGTGGCCACTGTAGGAGATGGGGCTCTGAGGGTGCAGTTACAGGGTGGGACTCTTGGTGGGCTCAGTGGATGGACCCACACTGAAGGACATTTGGGAACACAAATCTGTCTCTATAGGTCATATTATATGTACATGACATTGGCCGTGGTGGGAGGTGCAGATAAGGGAAAGGATCTAAACACCATCAAACTAAATGGTATAAAAATCACAAAAAAATCAATACAAATACATTTTAAAATTCATTTAAATATAATATTAGCGCATACACGCTGTTGTCTTTGGGTTTAGTTTGGAGTTTACCGAGTTCATCAGATCTTCAGATTTCAGGCTTTGTTTAATTCTGTGACAATATGGACCACTGTTTTATTCAAATAATTCTTCTCTCTTAAAGGGATTCCAATGGCATTATGTCAAATGCTTGATATTGTCCAGCTGAGAGCAGGTATTCTGTGAGCATCTTTAGTTCCTATGTGAGTTTTAGGTAATTTCTGTTACCCAGCATAGAACTTAGTGGTTATCTTTACACATGTGCATTCTTCTTTTAAAGTCTTGAGAAGAATGCTTCATGGTTTATATTCTCCATGAAGAGCATTTCCTATGTGTTCTGATGATCTCTGTCTTCCTGCTGAAATTCCAAAGTACTGACTCCCACAGGCCGCCTTTCTTGCTGGATCCTTTGGTATGTTTGTTTACGGCACTTTGAATTCTTCGTGTAATAATGCTGACATCTGGTGCTTCTTGACTTATGTTGACTGACTCTTCTTGCTTCTTTATTTTGTGTGTGTGTTATTCTTTTTTCTTAACATTATGTGCAAAGGTGAAACACGCATTCTCCTGGAAATAATTCTTTTTCTCTTCCATTGAGCTGCTAGCGTGGCTGTGAGTTCCCTTATCGGAATCAGAGCTTGTTACGGGCTTTAGCATCTTTGGCTCAGTTACCCCTGCCATAGTCGACTTGCTCACTGTGACTGAAGACCTTACAAAACAACTTAAGAAGGATTCATTTTGGCTCGTGGATTGAAAATGTGCAGTCCATTATGATGTAAAATATGGGGTGGACAATTCCATGATGGGGGTACATACAACAGTAGGTTATAGTGCATCAGTCAAGAGCCAGAGAAGGATCTCTCTCTCCCCCCCCCAATCAATTTCCAAAAGTTCCTTAGTTTGTGTTGGGATTTCTTGCCCACTTCCCCATGCGCATGCTAGGATTTTGTCTGGTTTGAGCTTGCACAGGTCTTGTGCATGCTGTCAGCACTGCTGTGAGTTCATAGGAGCAGCTGACTGACTGTCTGGAAGACTTTGTTTCCTTGTGGTCATCCGCCCCATCTGACTCTTACAATCTTTCTGCCCCATCTTCTAAAATCATCCCTGAGCCTAAAATGTTAGGCAACTAGAAAAGAAAAGGACAGGGTCCCAGAGGCACAACTGGAATGATGGTGTCTTCACATCAGACAATGGAGGTACCACCCAACAGAACTGCATTTTCAAAGGACTGAACATGTACATCAACCTGGAATTCTACATCTAGGAAATACATCAAGCATTTCTAGGAAACACATGCTAAGATGAGTTTTGACAGCCAATTTGTACTAAGTAAAAGTATGAAGAAAATGTTTTGGGCTAAAGGAAATTAGTGCAATCTCAAGACTACAGAAAAAAAAAGAATAGTAAAAAGCATTGAGTATATAGGAAAAAACAAAGGGCTGTCTTGGCCTTGTGTGTGTACAAAATACACATATATAAATTTATATTTGGTTTTATCTTTAAAATTTATCAAAAACACATGTAATGGCATATTGCAATCTTTATAGTACATGAACAATATGGATATAATACTATCCTAGATAAATAAGAAACATAATTTTTCAGTGCTACCAGTGAGCCAGGTAACATACTTTCCCCATTATACAGTTATCTTACAGTTGCTCCTACATAATAAGAAACTGGGGTTCACATGAGTGAGTCACTAAAATACAAAGTTGGAGCGTGTAAGCGTTTAATCTCATACATTCTCAATGCATGAAGAAGGTGTTCGCGTTTCTTATATTATCAGAAGATCTAACAAACTATGCTTGCTTCCATGATAAAGGGGTAGATTTAAATGTGATGATCACAATACAATTCTGAGCGGGAAAAGACAGAATATAGTGAGATAGTGAGTTTTACTCTGTAGGTGGTGGCATAGGTCTATAATCCCAACTGCTCAATATAATCTCAAATTCAGTCTAACCTAGGCTACAGAAAGAGTCCAAGGCCAGCCTGGGCACTTTAGTAAACCTCTTTCTTACAATAAAAAGTAAGAACAAGGCTAGAAATATAACTCAGGGGTAAAGTACTTGCCTAGCATGCACAAGCTCCTGGGTTCAGTTCCCTGTAACCCACAAAATAAAAACAAAAACAAGACCAATCAAGAATGAAAAGCAGTTCTCTTTTTCATTGTGAAGACTGTTTTCTCTTTCTCATCTCTCTGGCCAGGCTCCCTGTGATCCCTGCTCAATCTTCCTGTCTCCTTTCTTTGTTCTCACACTCCTGTCCTGACAGGGTGAGGCAGGACCAACCCCATGACACCCACGAGCTTTCCCGATCTCCCTGCTTACTCGCAGGATGAACGATTTTCCTCACTCTACTGTTGAACATATCATTTCGGTTCCTTGCCTGACTTTTTAAAGCTTTGTCCATACACTTGTGGTGGAAAAGACTGGGCCCCTGATGGATGGAAAAGTGCACACAGGATGAAGGTCCCCTCCCCAAAGTTTTCAGGTTTCTGCTCTTAAATGCACAGAGCCGAGCTCAGAAAGCACAGCCTGCCCCCGAACTCTACCTAGTTCCTTTGGTCAACAAAATCAAGTTAAACTTATGGCCTTGCACACCCTCTCTCTTCCTCACACTACCCACCCACAGTTCACATACCGAACCCCTGTTTACTTTGTAAGACCCCCCAGGTTATCTATGCGTTCTTTTAGGAAACTCTAACATCCTTACCTAGGTTGCCTGTGAAACTGTAAACATCATAGTTCTTAGGACATGGAGACAATATCTTACATGTGTATAAAGTCACCTAGATCAACAGTTCCGTTCAGTTTTGTATAATATTAGTTATTTCCACCTATGATGGGCAATGCCTAGTTTAGCAAGTATAAATGAGGACACTCCAAGTGTACATACAGAATACATACAAATGGTCCAGTGAATACCGTGGTATAAACATTGAGGTGCTTCATGTTTATTTCCTTGAAACTAAATTTCTCAGAAACTTCTGGTGGTTTTCTGTGATTCTAAAACACTGCTCGTGCCCCGCCACTCCCACTGAAATCTATTTTGCCATCTGCTTCTGATCTTACACTATTTAAATAAGATGGATCTTTTTAGGGGCACTCGTTTGGGTTCAGTGCCATCTGAAGTTAAACTTGAATAAGAACGGGGAGTATTTTGAAGAGACCAGGGCTACTAGCATCACATGAGTAACAGGCTTGCTAATATTTGAACATTACTTGGCAATAAGTGGGTTTTATACGCCCTACAACTGTTAAGTGACTTTCTGTGCTGTCTGCATCGTACCTGCAGGAAGCTCATAGCATGGGAAGGTGCTGCTGACTCAGGCAAGGCTCAGGAATGCTATGCCAAGAGAGGGACATTCTTTTCCAGAAGCCATTAAGAAAGTCACCTCTTAATTGTAAACTGCTCTACTGCTGCTTCTGTAACTGTTCCGCTGCTAGGTTCTGGGTTTTGGCTGCCCACTTCCTGTCCAGTCTGGGCAGAGTTGGCTCACTCATGGGCTTCTGAAATCATAGTACCCACTTCCCCTAAAACCTCAGAAGACTGAGTTTGTGGGAACCCACGGGAACAGCTCTTCCTCCGTGAAGCCTCTTCAACTAGGAAATCTTTTTGACAAGTGCTTTGTCATCTGCTTGACATCTCTTTCTCTTTCTCTAATGAGGAAGTGACTGGGAGGTAATTTAATCCAAAATGTTGCCACATACATCTCTGTAGCTAGAGATTCATTGGATCCTGTCTGAGGTATTGTTCAAGAACCCTGGGGAGACAGAGTCCAAGTAAACAGAAGGTGTGTTGAGAGTGGATAGAGATCATGGCTCTTCCCTGCCCACTTCACCAGCGTGTGAGTAAATGAATATTTTTACTTCTGGAGTAGCCAAGATTTGGTACGCATGGTAATTTGCTATCATAATAAGTGCAGGCTGTTCACAACCAGGATACTGTCATCTAACACAGTTACTGATTTAGCTACTTTTTCTTGGATGCTTGTTTTATACAGGAAGGAAAACAATAATTTAACCACAATGGACTTTGTTGAAAACTATAATGCTATTATGAAAATTAAATGCATGTTTTTTTTTCAATGCTGAAATAGCCCCCAATGATCTCCAGGATATCTTTATTTTAAAAAAATGTTTCTAGTATATAACTGTAAATTGAAAAATGTGGTTATTAAAGCCAGGCTTGGGGGCAGGACAGGGATGCACATGGTGCAGGGACTGGCTTCTGTGCTGACAGAGGCAGTGACAATGTCAAGTTCGTCTCCTGGAATATAGGGTTCTGAGAAAGGGAAAGTAAAATCGTCAGGGATCTCATTGAAAAACCTTCTCCATATAACCAGAGATGTTATAAGTACACTCCAATGCAAGTACTCTTATAATATGCAGTTCCACCTATTCAATTTTATTAAGTAAGGAATACCTTTATTTGTGGCTATCTAGAATCGTATATTTTGAATGTGTATATGTGTGTGTATGTATATATGTGTGCTCACAGATGCATGCAGATACCATGCACATGTGTGCTGCCATAGGTAGAGGTCCTGGATTGCTATCTGTCTCTTCATTTATTTGGTTGTTTATCTTTTGAGAACCTGGAACTCAGATTCAGCTAGACTGACTTGCCAACGAGCTTTGGGGACCCACCTCTGCCACCTCAGCTCTGGTGTTAGAAAGGCAAGCTCCCACTCCTTGCCTTGTCATGGGTACTGGGGATCCAAACTCAGGTCCACATGTGTGGGTCACAGGCAGTTAACATCTGAGCCATCTCCCCAGCCCAAGTTGAGTTTTGCAGAACATTCCTCTCATTCATCACCATTCATTAGTCAGGTATCAGCTGACTATTGGTATTTCTTAATATTCCGACAGACAACATTATTAATTTTGCACTGTCACTTACATACTTTATTAAGTTAAGAAATCCTAACTTCCTAGGCTAATTTAACTAGCTCAGAATTCCTGGGAATCCAGCTAATGTGCATTTCTTTGTTGTGTGTGCATTCATAGGACACGAGTGGAAAAACTTAACAATCTACAGGAGTCTCGTGTTGTTGTTACATAGGCAGGGCCTGTGTTTTCAGTCTCATGGGTCTGTGCTGCCAGTCATTAAAAAATCTGTCTTTTTCCTTTTCTTTTGATAAGAGTTTGGGAATGGAAATATTTCTTTGCTGAGACAAAGTATAAATCCCAGCATAATAATAACTTGAACTCACCACTGGCCTCTTAGCTGGAGCGGGCATTAAAGGACAGTGGGAATACAGGACCCCGAGGACCCAACCCAGTGGGAGTCCCTATTCAACTCCCACTTGTCAGTGCCAACTCTGAGGAGAGTACAATACAGCCCAGTCTACAGCTACTGCAAGAGAAAGCAGGTTTCAGGACTTTAAATCTCCCCTTTTCTTTCAATTTACACTTACTTCTTTCGTGTGTGTGTGGGGGGGTGTAGTTTGAATGAGCGTGTCCCCCATAGGCTCCAAGTATTCAAGCATTTTGTCCCCAGTTGGTGGGTGGTGCTGTTTTGGGAGGTCTTAGAAAGTGTGGCCGTGCTGGAGAAAGCACATCGCTGCATCACTGTGGATGGGCTTAGAGAGTTCTTAAGCCTTGCTGGATCTCCAGTAGCTCTCTGCTTCCTGTGCCTGCTGGAAGATGTGAGAGCTCAGCTTCTGTTCCTCCTCCAGCCATCTCTGCCACTATGCCTCCCTGAAATGATGGACTCTTGCCCCTTTGAAACTGTATGCTAAATAAACTCTTCCTTTTTTAAGTTCCCTTGGTCATGGTGTTTCTATCACAGCAACAGAAAAGTGACTAGTACTCTGTGTGTGTGTGTGTGTGTGTGTGTGTGTGTGTGTGTGTGTGCGCACACCATGGGCATACATGTGGAGTTCAGATGACAACTTTCAGGAGTGAGCTCTCTCCTTCTATCATGCGGCTTCTAGGAATGGAGCTCAGGTTCTTAGCCTTGGTGATAAGACCTTTATTTGCTAAAACATCTTTCTGGAACAAAATTCTCCTGATTTTAAATAACTGTTCCTTAAAACAAGTTGTATCTCCCGTGAGATTGTCCTAGATCATAGTCTGAGTCACAGACTCTCTCCAGCCCTGTGTTTGCCACTCTGTAATGGACATGATCACTAAAGTTTCATCTCTTTCTTTATTAAATAAAGAAATTTCACCATTGACTTAGAGAAGCACATCATAGGCTTTCCTAGGCTTATCCTGGTTATTGGCAAAAGCACAATTGCACTTCATGGCCAGCATTGAGCTGTGTGTGTCATCAAACAGGAAATTTGAATGTACGTGTGTATAATGTATATATATATAAATTTTTCCCAACACTATCTCAGCTTCCATGTATAACACGACAAAACAGAATAACTAACTAAAAATAAGTTTGACCAGACATTTATAACAACAGCAGAAGTTTCAAAGTACACTAACTGCTAGATAGACAAATGGCCAAATACATTCAAACCATGTCATGATATATTTTCCATAGGAAAGTCTGGTGTTATAAAAATGTCAATTCTGGATACTGCAGAGCTTGTGTCCCTGGATAGGACTCATATTAAACCTCTCCCACCCAGGGCTCAGAGACCATTTTGGAAGAAGGGGTAGAAAGATTTTAAGAGCCAAGGGTGGTGCATGACCATAAAGAAACAGTCTTCCAGGCTCCTGAGAACTTGCTAATACGAACTTACACAATAGTGACAGAATGCACAAGACCCATGCAAACTCAATCAGACAAAAATCACCAAAGAACTGGGGAAACAGGCAGAAGGCACCAACCTTAGCCAAAGAGCTATTGATAGTTGGTCACTGCTGGTGAGGGAGAGTTGGTCCTCTTTACAGGAGTGATGCTATGTAGGCTGAACAGACTACAGTGGATGAACTCATGCCAAGAAATATCTGGGCACACAAACTTGACTGGATAAGCCTTAACATATATGACAGAATGCATGAAATCCGGTGAGCAGGTTATTCAGAGGGTACAGATATGGAGGGACAGCTAAATGAGATTAAGGTACATGAAATGCACAAAAATCAATAAAATATACATTAAAATTAAAAAGTGAAGAAGCTTTAAAAATGTCAATTCTGCATGAATTATTCTACAAGTACATTGCATTACAGACACAATAAGCAAAGAATATTTTGGATGTTTTATAAAAAAACCTAGAAAGAAAATAAACCTAATGTCTTGCCAAATTTATCAACCAAAGCAAATATATTCATTTTAATCTATAATGGAAAATGCTATTACTTTTGTAAGAAAAGATTTACTATTAAAACTACAAAGTAAAATAACAGTATCATACATACTATTTATGACAAAACATGAGAAAAAGTGATATCTTTTCGAAGCAATACACACTGCCCTACACTGTTAGAAAAAGAGCAAATTATAAAATGAAAGTTTTAAAATGATAAACATATAAAAAGAAAAATACCCAACCTCATTACTCATTAAAGAAATGAATTTTAAAACAAAACATTCTGCTTGAAAGGGTTAAAAAGTTTGGCAATATTCAGTAAGGTGAGGGCATTGGTGCAAACTGATAAGTGATCAATTGCCTACCAACATATAAAGTACTTTGCATACATAGCACACATATATGTAGTTATATACATTAGGATACTTATGAAATATATGTGCCCTCTGACATGTCTTAGGATTCAGATTACCCCCCCCCCCGAGGAAGATTTCCTACTTAAGTATTAGTGAAAGTATAAAATACATGATTTAAGTTTTATAGACACAAATGTCCATTATCTATCTATTAATGATAAACTTCCTAATGCCGCCTACTAAGTAATCTAAAAACAATTTTGTAGGTATTGATGTAGGATGATCTAAATAATCTATAATAATATAAAGGGGGAAGCAAGGGACAAACTCTCGGTTTTAACTTCCCTAAGTTGTGTTGCACCTCTCATTTATCAGTACTTAGAAGAACAGGTCCGTAGAACATAGGGGAACTTTTCTATCTAAATATATGTCTTCCAATATGTTCATGTGCCATTTTGTAAAAGAATTTTGATTAAAACAAAGATTATTGAAAACAGACAAGATGATTCTGTGGGTAAAGGCACTTGTCACAAGCCTAGTGATCTGAGTTTAATCCCAAGAATGCACATAAATGTGGAAGGAGAGAACCAGCTCTACAAAGTTGTCTTCTGTGTGTGCAATGGCACAAATGTCCCTTACAACAACCCCTAACACATTATGCATACACATAAAATAATAGTAAAATAAAATATAAAGACTATTAAGCTTTTTCTACACCCTTTCTATCTGGAAAATAGCAGGTTGAAGTTTTTGAGTCCTTTTTGAGTAAGATAAAAAGTTCATGGGTTAGTAACAACTTAGATTTTTATTCTGGCAATCATTCATATGGTTGTAATGAATGAATATAATCTAAGAATTCTATATATTTGCAAACACATACACATTGTTGAGAATACCACTGGGATCAAGTCCTAGCCCCTCCATCATTCAGTTCCATGAGAATGTCTCAAATTATTCAGCTTTTCTGTAGAATAAGAAATGACTGTCATCCGGGCATGGTGGCGCTCACCTTTAATCCCAGCACTCGGGAGGCAGAGGCAGGTGGATCTCTGTGAGTTCAAGGCCAGCCTGGTCTACATAGTGAGTTCCAGGACAGCTGGGGCTACAGGGAGACCCTGTCTCAAAAAAAAAAAAAAAAAAAAAAAAGAAATGATTGTCTATAACTCATATGACAGTTGTGGGACTTAAATAGAAGGAAACACTCTAGTTAAGTACTTAGGAGTAGGTACTCGAAAGACATTTCCTTTAGCTGCTTCACCAGTTTGTATAAATTTTGACTTAACAAATGAGAGTTCTTGGGCTGGAGAGACGGTTCAGCAGTTAAGAGCATTAGCTGCTCTTGCAGAAGACCTAGGTTCAGTTCCCAGCACCCACATGGCAGCTAACAACCATCCGTAACTCCAGTTCCAAGGAATCCAACGCCCTCTTTTGACCTCCAGGGGCCCTGCACACACAGATGTGCTTACATACCTGCAGGCAATACACTCATACATATAAAATAAAAATAAATATTTTTTTCAAAAAAGAAATATGAGCCGTTATTGTCACAATATGCCTTCAGGAGTGCACAGAAATCTAGTGAACCTGTGGCTGTTGTTTTCATTAAATGATGATGAAGAGTGAGTTATCTAGTTTGGTTCCATTTCTAAATTCATTTATGAATGAAAATGAACAAATAAAACTCAAGTCTCAGTGGAGTGGGGACAGAGGTGTGACACCTCCGTGTAAAGAACTAGGGGTCAATAAAAGTTTCCTGAGTTGAATGCATAATGTTGCTGCTACTTTGCTGTCTAAAGCCTTCTAGATTGTCTCTCAAGTAAGATAAGAGGAAGCTGAGGCAGGTAGCAGGGAGCAAGTACTACCATCCCAGATAGGAATCAACAACATGGGCTAGGCACATGCCGCCTTGTACATGGGTATTGATTAGTTCATCCTCACAGAAGCCCTCTGAGATAAGTCCTATCACAGTGCACTTTGGCAACGAGGGAAGTGGCAAGAAGACATTAGGGAATCTGAAAGCCCGCAGAAGAACACGTAGATAGGAAGTGCTGAATCAGCACCAGAGGCCTGGTGGGGCATCTCCGTCTAGTCACCCAGCTAGATGGCTGGTTGCTACAAGAAGTCAGCAGGCAATTTCCCACTCTAGAGCACAACGCTGTTCTTCATTGATGTCCTCCTCTTCTCCTCTGAAGACTTTAAATCCCTTTCATCCTTCTCTCTTTCCGTAGAAGGTAGAATTTGGCATAATAAACTCTAGTTTTGGTACCTCTAAAATATCTTTACCTGAACTCTGTGTCTCAAAGACAGACATAGTGTAAAGGAAGGGGCGGAGCAAAACGCTTTCTTACATAATTAGGATTCACCGGAAACACCGTGTCTCTTTCCTCCAGGCCAAGTGAGATGGAAGTCAGCTTCAATAGACAAAGAAAAATGCCTGTTCTCTTCTCGTTTTTTTTTTTTTTTTTTTTTTTTTTTTACAGTACCTTTTTTTTTTTTTTTTTGATCTTTGAGATGTGCCTTCCTCTGCCTCCCGAGTGCTGGGATTAAAGGCATGTGCCACCACACCCAGTTCAAATACTTTTATCCTTATTTTATATCCTTACTCCATCGTCTGTCCAGAAAGGAGCACCTTTGCAGCTAAGACACATGGATCGAATATTCTGGACCTGCTTGGTCCATGGCTACCAGCAACTGCTACTCAAGTTAGACTAGGCTCACCGAATTTTTATCAGCACTCAGAATAACAAAACCTCTCTAGCTGATTACATGTCTTTATCATTTGTCCAGAATTTATCTGAGAAGCCTGTGGTATTTACTGAGTCTCTTCTCAAATCTTCAATAATTTACAATTTAAGAAATATAATACTCCTGGGAACTTAACATTGCAAATTGAATAAACTGAGGCTCAATCATATTATGAAACGTGCACAGTTTGATGTAAGCAGAACTTAAACTAGGGCATAATTTCGTAGGTTTTAATAAGAAGTTGCAAAGAAAATCAAATATTAAAATCAAAAGACTAAAGAACTGCGACGCTTTTTGTAACTAAATGTTAGAGGGCTGAGGATATAGCTCAGTTGGTAGAGGGCTTTTCTGGCATGCATGAAACTCTGGGTTCCATCCCTAGTCCTGCATATGCCTGGCATGGTGGTACATGCCTGCAACCCAAACATTCACGAAGTAGATGAAATAGCATCACAAATTCAAGGTTATCCCCAGCTACATAGCAAGTTCAAGGCCAGCCTGGGCCAGAGCTCTTTTCTAAAACAATATTAGAAGTATGAAATAATACATGTTACTTATCTCTGAGTATCTTTGACACAGATTCACATAAGCAGAACAACACCATTTCTTGGCCAGGTCTACAGGATCCATCTGGAAGCTTCCCGTTTACCATCTGGACAACTAGTGTTTTGATGATAAACGACATACAACAGGCCTGGCTTTCCTTGGCAAGTTGGCTGCCTTTTATCACAACTCTATCAGATACGTGAGTTTTTTAAATCCTATCCATCCTGTCCTGAAAATATCTCCCCTAAATTAGCCTGTGGGAAGTTGCTCTTATCACTTATTTCTATGATGGACATTTATTTATAGTTAAAGTTTCTTGAAAACTTTGTCAAAGAAATAGTTTTGAAACATTATCAGGGCTAGGAATATGGCTGAAGTAGGTAAAGTGATGATTATTGTGCAAGGGTGAGGGTCCTGAGTTGGGATCCCAAAACCACACAAAGCCAAGACATGATGTTACATGTGTGAAACTGCAGTGTTCTTATGGCAAGATGAGAAGCTGAGGCTGGAGGGAGGACCCCAGAAGCTCACAGTCCGGCTAGCCTGTCTTATGCACTGACAAACAGAAAAGACCCTGTGTCAACAAGGTGGAAGGTGAGGGCCAACATGCACATGCACATGTGTACCCACACATACATGAATACTCACACCTGCATGGGGAGGACAGGGGACAGTCTCAGTTGTCATTCTGCAGGTGACCATCCACCTTATCCTTTTGAGAGAAGGTCTGAAACTTGCCAAGGAGGCTGTGCTGGCTAGCCAGGCAGCCCGAGAGATCTGGCTGTCTCTTCCTTCCCAGCAGGGCTTGGATTGCAAGTATGTGCCACCATGCCTGGTGTGTGTGTGTGTGTGTGTGTGTGTGTGTGTGTGTGTGTG
>NW_008345053.1:1499081-1513216 GCF_000622305.1 Nannospalax galili
TACTCTGAGGGGATTCTGAATTCAGATTTTTGTCCTTATAAGGCAATTATTTTCTGACTGAGCAACCTCAACACGCCCCCCCACACACACAAGCTTTTTTCAAACTGATAATTTCATACATGTAATGTGCTTTGGTCACATCTGCCCCTCATTCCCTCCTTCCCTGACCCTCCACCACTATTCCCTCCCAAATTCATGTATACACTTCCTTTTTAAACCCACTTGGTCCACTGTATGCGTGACTGTGGACCATCTGCTTGGGCGTGGGTAGCTTTTCAGGGGCTGCATCTTGAA
Organism: Nannospalax galili; assembly: GCF_000622305.1. Lineage (NCBI taxonomy): Eukaryota > Metazoa > Chordata > Mammalia > Rodentia > Spalacidae > Nannospalax > Nannospalax galili. Next base: position 1,499,376 of record NW_008345053.1, read on the forward strand.
AAAAACCTAATGCTCCCTTGCCAACAGCCATCGATGGCCAGTACTATTATTCTACTAAATGGTCAGAGTCATAAACTGTCCCTTGAGTTCTTTTTTGTCTTTTTATAGACAGAGTCTCCCTGTAGCCCCAGCTAAACTGGAACTCACTATGTAGACCAGGCTGCCCTGGAACTCAGAGATCTACCTGCCTCTGCCTCCCAAGTGCTGGGATTAAAGGCGTGTGCCACCACGCCCGACCTGTCCCTTGATTTATTATTTTTATAGCCATAGATTAGCAACTCTTTCAATATTCATCAGAGAAGCTTTTCATTGTTTTCCTCATAGTAGATGGCGATTTACACAGAGACCCACAACTGGTCAATGTGCACATAGGACTTTTTAAATGGTAGCCAATCTAGTTCCAAATCACAGTGAGTTATAATGATAGAACCAGTGTTTCAACCCACTGAACCCTTTGCATGAGCACTTCAGGAGACTGGCAATGGTGTAGAATGCATGTGTAGTTATAAACAAGTATAGCACCTGCGACACTTGTCAAACATACTCTTGCCACTCATGTTTCTGTTCCATCTCAGTCTCTACAAGGAAACCTTTTATCGAACAAAAGAGCTGGATTTGTTCCTGGCTTCTATGGCTGTCCTTTGTTAAGCATCCTGATTTTGAAGCAGCCTCCAGGACAGGTGGCATTGGTCTGCCGTCCGCATCCGTCTGCACGGACACAGTCACTTCCTCCACCACAGCATTCATCCTAATAGGAAGCAGACTTCTTGCCATGTATTCAGTTTCACATCCCCTGTGCAGGTTTATTTTATTCTGGTGTTTCGTGCCATGGTATGGAGCGCCGATGAGTTGTAGAACCCAGAAGGACGGTCCCATCAGAGTCCTTAGAACTCAGCTTATTGAAATCCAGGTTGACCTTGACATTGAGACATCAACTGTTGGCAAAAGGCCAAGACCAATAGTGCAGGCCAGTGTGCACGTCCTGGGTGTAGTTCCTCTAACCTTTCATTTACTTGGATGAAGAAACCCAGCTGCCTTTTCTTAACTCAAGGCTTAAAATGCTTCTATTTGCTAACAGAGGAGAGCTGTACTGTTGGGGGGCCGGCAGGCGTCTCCGTGCTTGCTGAGGTCCCACTGGGATGGGGAAGCACACTGCATAAATAGTAAAGACCTCTCCCCAGAGTTCTGCACACACTTTCCCTGAGGTCTCACTTGAGTCACTCATCACTAACTCCAACATTTCTAGGTATAAAATTGGGATGACAGTAACTATTTTAGTTACGTTTCTCATCTCTTTGACAGAATACCTGAAGAAAGCAATTTAAGGAAGGAAAGAGCTATTTTGACTCATGGTTTAAGAGGCTGTCATCCTTCCTGATGGAGAAGGTGCAGTGGTTGAAGCAGCTCAGACCATGGTGACAGGCGCTCCCAGTCATTTGTTCACCTGTTGGTGTGTAGACATCAGAGAGCCTGAGGGTGGGGAGGGGGAATAAAAGAGGATATCACATTAAAAGCCCACCCCCAGTGACCTACCTGGGAGCACTGAAGGGACAAACCCCATGAGAAGGGTATGGGGTGTTTTTGGAGAGTAGGCTGGCAGGACCTGGCTGCAGGATGAATATTTGATATTTTCACTATACATGTAAGAATTCAGAGCCTTGGAGAGGCTAAAAACCAATTGCCTAGGCCAAAATTCCACTTCTACGCTTGCTAGTTCTGAAGATTAATGTAACTTACTAAGTCTTAGTTTCTTCATTTGTTAATTTTATATAATACCTACAGTGTGTTGGGAATTGAAAAAGTTGGTATTTATATAATAGCAGGTACTCTAAGATAGATAGATAGATAGATAGATAGATAGATAGATAGATAGATGATAGATAGATTACATATTTACTAATATATTGTCTATATACAGTATATTTGACATATAATTAGCTTATATTAAATATAGTATACATATCAGTTTATGAATCAATGACATCAGTAATAAAAATTTTATCTTGTTTATTTCCAGATTATACTAGTGATTAATCGTAATTTGTGATATCTATAATTCTCCATTTTTTTATTTGCGTTCTCCATGTTTTAGCACAACTTTGCACACACTTTCTATGTATGTTATAATTCTATAGCCTGAGCCTTAAAAAAATAACTTTTCTCCTCTGTCACCCGTGATGTTCCCTAAGTCTTGGGGGGATGGGTATGATAGAGATGTCCCACACAGGACTGAGCACTCTACAGGCACTTACTCTGGGCACTTCAAACAGTTGTGAGTCTCTGTATTAACTGTCATCCACTGCAAAAAGAAGCTTTTTGGACCAGGGCTGAAGACTGCACTAATCTATGGGTATAAGGATAAGAAATTAGAAGGCCTTTGATCCTATGTCCATTTAGCAAAATAACAGTATTAGGTTCTCCCCCGGGGCCTCTGAACACCCAGCCATGGGTTCTTGGCTGGATCACCCTAAACCCCTGCACACATGGGTAGCACTAATTGACTTGGTAGATTATAAAAGACTTGAAGTTGGGAGGGGCATGTCAGGCAGTGAAATGTCTGGGAGGGGCTGGAGGGAAAGTGGGGGTGGATATGATCAAAATACATTATTTACATGTGTGAAATTCTCAAAGAATAAATTAAAAATATATTAAAAGTATAAGACAGTTAATCTCCATTTTCAACCATATTTATATTCATGCCTGGTTTCCCGCTCTAGAGAGCTGAAGTTTTGTACAGTGCTGCACCGTGTCTTTGAAGGTTCTGTTTTCTGAGCCAGTCCCTTTATCTATATCCCTATTCAAAGACACGAAATTAGTCCTCTTATGCTTTTATAGGGAATATTTGGGCTTGGGTGTGTGCTAAAATAACTAGAGAGACCAGAAAGTACAGTTGCATGGAAGTTCCCAAACATGGTCTGTTGGAAACAGTAACTAGAGCCATGTTTTGGAGGAGTAAATTTAGAGAGAAACACAGTCTCAGGGTCTGCCCAGGAAGGAGTACTCTTCTGGAAGCTCTTCAGTGATGGGAGGAGAGTTGGCAATTACTCTTGATTTTGCAAGTTCTTTTAGTTTTATTCATTGCAATCCCGAGATTATAAAAAGGCTGATTAATGTGCATTCCAACTAACTTTGAGGAAAATAAATGAACCAGTGAATCGACTAGTCAACAACTTTCTCTGGGGAGAAATAATGTCTGTTGTAACGGGGACGGTAATACCAGAGAGCGGGTGTCCTTGAGTCTCGTGACCTCCTGAGGATGTTGCTCCATGTCTGCCTCTATCTTTTCTCCCTCACTTGCTGGTCTAGAAGCTATATCCCCAGCACTTTACATGGAAGAACTAAGAAGACAGCAGAGCATCTATTCTGAGGTTTTCCTCTTCTAATTTAGAAAAAATGATGCCTTGAAAACCTAAGACTGAAGAATTTATAGATACACGTGGCTGGTGCTTCCTTTTCTCCCCCTCCTCTTCTCTGTTTCACAGAGTGGTCAGGGGAGACGGAAAAGGAACTCTGAAGCCAGGATAGAGTGATGGTGATAAGTCCTGGCAAGGACCAAGGCCATCACCAGGGAGGATCAGAGGGAAAAACTGAGTTCAAGTGAGAATATGCATCATTGGGAAGGACTACAGTACAAGCAGCAGCCGGTCCAAGCTGGTGTGGCTTGAGACTGGAGCAGGGATCCCTGCCTGTCACTCTGTAGTCTGTAGAGAGAAAAATCTGCTGTTTCAGAAGAGGAGCCAGTGCCATCTGGGCAGCCTGGGAACCACTGCACTGGTCCACTGTGGTAGCCATTTACTGATGTAAAGTCTTAATGATCATGATTACTGCTAATGAGCTTAATAATGTACTGGCTGATATGGCTAGATTCATGCATTCCAAATGAACATCACTTTCAGGACTACACAGGAAGCCAGACTGAGACTCCAGCATTCAGGAAAAGTACGGATATGCAGCATTATTAATTAGGTAACTTATGCATTTGAATTTTCTGTTTTTACTAACCATATGCAAGTTTACATCCATGCATTTGCCTGGTAAAATGAAATTTAAAGAATCTTCAAGGGTAAATGTTTTTTTCTATTAAAAGTAAACATTCAGTTTGCAAAAATACTTAGGATTTAGAGATTCTAAAACACTTAGCAAGTTATGTATGATTATTAGTTATGCGTGTTTTGGTTTTTGTAGTCATTGTATTTTTAAGATAATGTAGTACTTATAAAAAACAAATTGCGGGGCCAGGGGTGGTGGCACACATCTTTAATTCCAGCATTCCAAAGGCAGAGGCAGACAGATCTCTATGAGATCTAGGGAAGCCTGGTCTACATAGCGACTTGCAGGCCAGCTGGGGCTACATGTTCCCAGCACTCAGGAAGCAAATCCTCAGGGCAAACTGGCTAGCCAGAGTTGCAGGATCAACCAATTCCAGATAAGTAGAAGATGCTGCCTCAATAAATAGTGAAGAAAAACCAAGGAGGATGTTCACTGTCAGCCTCAGGTATACGCACGAGGAGTGATTTACTCTAAAAATTAATTGGACTTAAATAAACTTGTAACTTATGAATCACACATCCTTTTCAGGTGGAATCTTCACTATCTAAAGGTATTCAGACCCACAGAAGACCATAGCTTTTCTTTACTAATAAATAAATCAAACAAGGAAACATAAGCCAGAAGTAAAGATTTTCTGATTACTTATGAGAACGTTTCCGACTGCTTACTAAATTATTAATCAGGGTGTAATGGAAGTAACCTTATTAACAGGGGCTAGTAGGGAGCCTGATGTATTTTGTTATATAAACTGATTTCTAAGAGTTTCATGCTAACTGTCCTCTTGTCCTTCTAGAACACAGACAGCTAATAAAATTTTAATGGATAGTTTCAGGTTTTAGATATTTCTGAACTTCTCCAAACTATCTTTGACATAGTAAACTTAATCCTTGACTCTCAGACTTTTATTTTATTCTCTCTTAGATGTAGTTCCCTCTTTGCTAGTACACATAAGGTACTTGTAACTAGGACTTTTATTTTGGTAACCTCTTCAATGGTAGGCAATGTGGAAGACTCTTAGTGTTTGGATGGAGCTCCCTGCATGGCTAGGACCTTATTGCCTTGAAAGGTGGAACAGCACTTTGGAGAAAGACAAGGACCACAGTGCATAGTGCACAGTGCACAAAGCTGGGGTGCCTCCTCTGATGAGCGCATGATCTAGAAGTGATTTGACTTCTGGATTTAGGAATCCAACTGGTGGACGTCTTTAGGGAACTTAAAAAGAAAGGACTCTGATAATTCAGACTGAGAAACAATTTTCAAGGAAGGATCAGGATTGGTTTTTCACAGCGATAGTATTCAAAATTGGGTTTAAATTTAGACATTTTAGGCAGAGGAGCTATCATGAACTGATTCACATAATACACAAACCTTGAATACTTATGTTATACAAAGAAAGTTTCAGGTCTGTATGGATACAGTATGTGCTTTGGAGGACTGGAGCTGCACCTGGGAAGGTAGATTAGGATTGGATTACGTAGGTCTCTATAGTAGATTGTATTCTGTAAGATGCAATAATGGATTCCCTGCCTTGTGTTCTCCCAGAGGCTAATTCTCCATGCCCTGAACCTGGGGAGACTTGCCTGATTGCTTTCATTAGCATATAAAGTGGAAGCAACTTCTGCAGCCATATAATAGAAATATCAGCTTGTTACGTTGAAATACTCGCTCCAGGAATCTAGCCACTACACAGACATGAAGCTGGAAAGGGCTGCAGCAGAATCCTATGATTAGGAAACAAGACCTCCTGTCCTCAGCCCCAGCTGGCAGCCATGCCAGTGTGCCATCCTGAAAGAGGCTCTTCCTGGTCCCAGCAGAGTGGTCCTAGCCTACTCTTCTCAGAGCAGAATGAAACCTTTCCCCAGGTCCTGCCCAAACTGCAGACGGTTGGAAATACTGAAGGACTGCTACTCTTCCTTAACTCCACATTACAATGAAGTTTAATAACTCAAAATTTTTATTTAAAGCCAGGCGTGGTGGCATATGCCTTTAATCCCAGTGCTCGGGAGGCAGAGGCAGGCGGATCTCTGTGAGTTCAAGGCCGGCCTGGTCTACATAGTGAGTTCCAGGACAGCTGGGGCTGCAGGGAGACCCTGTCTCAAAAAAAAAAAAAAAAAAAACCCAAGAACTAATTCTATTATCATACATATAAATAACCACTTATCATTTATTCAAAATTCATGTGTAATTTCTAAATAATAGCACTATTTCCTGCTTATTATGTTGATGATTAACACGTACTACAATATAAATAATAGTGTGAATCGCTAAGTACTATTTTGATAAGAGCTAAAAACTTCACTGTTACATCAGCTCTATAGTTTGAAAACATTCTTGAACTCTCTTAGCCTTGGCTGTTTTGCTTTAAACTTGAGATCATACTGGAACTTATATCTCAGTAAGTGTGTTAGTGAATGGTGATGATGGAGATGATGATGATGGAGATGATAATGGTGATGGAGATGATGGTGGTGATGATGATGGAGAAGATGATGATAATGGAGATGATGATAATGTTGATGGAGATGATAATGATGATGAAGAAGATGATGATGATGATGGAGATGGTGATGATGATGGAGATAATGATGATGGAGTTGATGATAATGGAGATGGTGATGATGGAGATGGAGATGATGGTGATGACGGTGGTGGTGGTGGTGTTGATGATGATAGAGATGATGATGATAATGGTGTTGATGATGATAGAGATGATGATGATGATGATGATGATGATGATGATGATGATAGCCCTAATAACAACGGGGTTGGTGAAAACAGAGTCCACCTTTATGTGGATTATGTACCTGCTGTGCTGTATTTTCCATGTGCTGTATTTATGACATTGTTTAAATAGTAGACTAAAACTCATAGAATTCAAAGTACCAGTCTCATTTACTTTTGCATGTCTACTAAAGCTATGCTTACTGGGTTATTAAAGAACAGGCATTAAAATTAAAAAAAAATAGATTCTTTGGGGCTTGTGGGTCTTAGACTGGGAATAGCGTATCCTGATAATGTATAAAGACATCCTTGAAATTAAACGTGAGCTCTGTGCTTATGAGGAAATGAGGTGATTTGAGTGATAATTGAAGACACAATTCAAGACAATTTCCATAGTGTGTGAATGGTAAAATACAAACCAGAATCCAGTAATTATCTCAAACAAAATGCTATGGGGCCTGAGAGAGGAAATATTAATTCTACCTGAAAAGAAGGAGGAGGAGCTCATAGGGAGGGTAATGTCAGATCAGAATCTCCTTTAATTCCTGGAGTCTTCAAAATGTCTGTTCATTAAATTCAAATTTATTTTCCAAGTAAAAGTATCAGATATGATCTCCAAATTCAGTATTCACAGAAAGAAGAGAAGCGAAAGCCCACTTTCTTTATGAAAGAGAAGTGAGTAGTTCACTGTGGAAGAGCAGTTATGAAGTGGGCCACTCTATGCACTGCACCCCAACTATTTCAGGACTTTCTAGAATTTGGATGACTTACCGTGAATGTCAGAGGTTCTTAAAATGTGAATAATTTTTAAGTATTTTATTAATTCTTTGAGAACTTCATACAATGTGTTTGGATCATGTTCCCCCTCCCCTAACTCCTTTTAGATACACCCCCGCCTCCCTACCCACCTTATATCATGTCAGGTTCTTTTCCCATTTGTGTGCCAAATATGGGCAGAAAGGAAATTCTTGCATTTTTCTTAGAATCAAATCAGTAACTCTTTGATCATATTTTAGTGATTTTCCTCTGTACTGCTAGCAATTTCATAATCGTAATATTACTTTTCTCTTTAAGGATTAAGGTGAAGCTAAGTATACTTCCTTCCTGTCTGTTCCTTTCCTTAGCTCAGGGGAGGCTGGGGTTTTTTTCACTTATTATTTGACTTCAAGCACAATCACTAACAAGCTCCTATTTAAAATTCCAATGCGTACATTCTTGTGAAATCAACCCTAGAGCTTGTGAAGAAAGTTCTTTTGACACGACATGTGTTCAACATATTATTGATTAATTGAGTCCTGAATCAAATACCAAGTGAGTACCATTCTGAGCCAAGCTCTATCTCTACCTGATTATGTTGGATGGAACACTAGGTAAGTCAATCACTTTCAATTTTGGTATTTTTGTCAAGTGAACCATCTGCTTTTAAGGAATATAGTTCAGCTGTATATTGGAAAGTAGATAATGGCCTGAAATGCAAATCAACTTGGCATGAATTGTAAGAGAGGAAGACTAGAAGCAGGAGTATGTTTCCATTGAAACTACTGTGAATAAATGTAGTGGCTACACAGTTAAAAGCCTAGGTCTCCACCTCTCACCTTGTAGAGCATTTCCAGCCCAACAAATACTTAATGACCATCTGAACCAGTTATTACACTGATAAGGAATTTGTCACTTTGCCTCTAGTCACAGCATTCTGAGATACAGTCTAGTAAAAAAAATACACAGAAAATATGCATGGGAAGGGTGAATAAACTGGAAAGTGTGTGTGTGTGTGTGTGTGTGTGTGTGTGTACATTTCTATGTGTATGTGTGGAGGTCAGAGGTCAAGGCCAGGTATTTCTGAATTTATCTCTACCTTATTTTGGGGGGTAGCATCTGTCATTGAGCATGGAGTTCACCAACTTAGCTAGATACGCTGTCCAGCAAGCCCTGGGATCTTCCTGTCTCTCTCCCTGTTACTGGGATCATAGGTGTGTGCTTGCATGGTTACTGGGGATCTGAACTCAGGTCATCTTGGCCAACACTTTACCAACTGAGTCCTTTCCACAGCCCTGACTCAGATTATTAGTTGAGAACTGTTCTTTCTTTTACTTCTTCTTCTGGTGTTCCATAGCTCAAGAGCATTTTTTTAATTACTCAGTTAATTACAGATCTTACTGTAGTAACAAAATTATTTTTAAAAAATCCATCCATTGGTAATGCCCAAGGAACTGTTGATTTCATTTCTCCAAAGAGGACATTAACCTTTAGTTTCCAACCAGCCGCACCCGTGCCGGAAACTCTGGGAAAATTTGTGTATAAAATATTTGAATGTGTTATTCTCGAGGTTCATCTGGAGCCTCTTTTCCTGTGTTCACTCTAACCAGGAAATTCATGGGCTTCTAGAAGCACATGAAGCCATCCACGGTAACATAGACATGTTTACGCTGTAGGAGGCAGAGAAGTTTTGAGAAAAGCATGCTGCTGTGAGCTTTATTTATTTGTGCTATTGTAAGAGCTAAAAGAATAACAGGATGTTGCATATGTTTTAGACGATACTTAGCCCATAAAATATCATACGTCATTCTAAGCATTCATTTTACTTAGGAATTGTGTTGCTGAGTTTTATTTCTTTCATCAATAACTGAAATTTTTAAGAAATAAAAGCTATTTATTCTTCTGCAATCATTGTGAGCACCCCTAAGAGGAGATGAGCTGTCACTGAGATTGACTCTCACAAAATCTCCTAGTTTATAATTAAAACACAGCTTCTTTCTCCCTAATAAATACTGGTCAAGAAAAGTGGGCATAGACGTGTTTCCAGGACTCAGAGACAGGAGCTGAATCAGTTTCCCAGATGAACGGGTCTTCCCATTATTTTGTTCATTGGGAGGAGAAGTAGGTAGACATTGTTCTTCTTCCTCGTGGTGTTGAGTCATGAAAATGTTTCAGCCAACTTGTGACCAGCACAGAGAAGTTAAAGGTACAGCTAAGGAATCTGGAAAACCTGGGTTTTAGCTACATCATTTGATTACAGTGTGCCTGAAGCCTGTCCAAACCGCACTGGCTGTCCTGTAATATGAAATAATAATTTTATGTGCTTTGTTCTTGCCCATGGTTGAAACCTTCCAAAGAGCTGCAGGTAAATAATGAAGCACGGTGGATGCACTGTTACAGAACAAAAGAAAAAAATGAGAGTGTGTTAACAAAGGAAAAGAACGTTGAACGGAGAGCAAAGGCTGGACAGGCCTTCGCCAATGGGGAGCCGGACGTGTGGCCCTATGCACTGCATTGTTATGCTAAGAGAGAGATGCCAATCAAATCAATTGTATGTTGATTTATTTTAACAACTAAGAAAATCAGCTTTGGAACTGCAGCTGTAGCTCAGCCGGTAGGGCTTGACTAGCATGAGCAGAGTCCTAGATTTGATAATCAGTGCCATATACTCTTGGCATGGTGCTGTACATCCATAATGTCAGCGCTCAGGAGATAATCATGAGGAGCAGTAGTTCAAGGTGATTTCCCACTACATAGGGAAGGCCATCCTGGTATACATGAGACCCTGACTTTAAAAGGGTATGAGCTGGAGAGAGGGCTCAGCAGTGAAAAGCACTTGTTTGGTTCCTAGCACCCACATCTAGCAACTCAGAGCAGCTCCAGGGGATCCAACGCTCTCTTCCAGCCTCCTCTGGGACTACTGCAAATGTGCGTGCGCACGCACACACACACACAATTTTAAAATACCATAAATCCTTACTAAAAGGATGCCCTATAAAAACTGATAAAGTCCACTTAAACCACAGATGTAGCATTCAGTAATACCAATGACGTCATTTTAAAATGGATTGCACTCAGACATGAGGACATCAACACCTGTACTGACCACTGTCTGCAGTTCTAGCACAACTGTTATACTTCAGTTGTCTTTAAAATCCAGGCCTAAGAAAGCTGAGTTAATTTGCTGCTGCAATTTTTTTACTATGGAACCAAAAGCAAATCTTTCTTTTCCTTTGGTGAGATTGGTTTAAAGCACTGAAAAATGAAAGTGTCAAGTCTGATTTCTATAGTTATTTTTCTCCTCAAAAAATAAATTTCCAAAAAGATTGAATATGTCTACTCCATTTCTGTCATGATTTTATGAAATGACTTCAACTTTAAGATATTTAATAAATAAAACAGGCTCAATTAGTATGAAAGCGGGATCAAACCGTATTAGGAGAAAACTTTGCAAGATATTTTACCTGGCATGAAACAAATTTAGTCTTTATTTTGCTTAAGTTTAATTCCATGAAGTTCAGACAAATATTTTCAGATATATTACTGGATTGAAATGAAACACATTTCGTGGGAAATTAAGAGGAAAAGTGAAAAAATTTACTGTTGCCAAATGAATAGACCAAGAAAGCAAAATAAGCTTTTTGTAAAGTAACTGATATTGTAATGAATAAGCACTTTGAGTTTTATTTCAAGTACATGTTACATTCATTTATTTAAAGATAAGAACATCATACAAATTCTAATTGATGAGGATGAGCATACAGCTTGGAGAGATGCGGCTGAGAAGGGAGAAAAGATAATCTTGCTCCAGACCATTGGGAGGAAGCAAACAGCACAAGGCGATTGGTCTGGTGGGAGCGTGAAAGGAGCAGTTGAGGGAGAAACGGAGTCCAGAAACCCCAGTTTACTTTCAGACAGTGTTGCTTTTGAAGAATCATCAGACAGCCAAATCTGGATCCTCCCTTTTATAATATTTTGTATATTATTTGAATTTTCAAAATTATAATGTACCTTGATCATATCCACCTCTAACTCCCTGAATCACCCCACCAAATCTCCCAGCTTCACCAGGGTTGTTTATTTTCGTTTGTTTTTTGTTGTTTTTGTTTTTTGCCAATAGCTCCTCAGGTAGGGATGGGTTTTAAGAACCCCTTCCTGGTCCATGCTGGGTTTTTCACTGACTTGATCTTGTGCAGGTCTTGTGCAGGTAAGCAACAGCCACGTCCCATCCAGAAGACAGCATGGCACAGCACTCCTTCCGTCCTCTCTTCCTCCATGTTCCCTGAGCCTTTGGTAGAGGGAGCTGGAGGGTTGATATAGATGTTCTTTCTATAACTGAATGCTTATCAGCACTCTGAACAGATATAAGTCTCTTCATTAGCCACTGCCCTCTGAAAAAGAAACTCTTCTGAGCAAGATTTAGAGCAGCACAAGTCTGGTGCCTGAGATCACCCTGGACTTTCTAGCTATTGATAGAATTCAAGACTTAAGTTAGAGAGTGGTCAGAGAGATGCAGGACCTGCCTGGGCTCTGGTGACAGCTTTTGCCTATACATTTCACTCAGTAGTCCACCTGAACCAATGCCAAGCTTGTTGGGGATGCTTAAGAAAGTGGGAGAGTGGAAAAGAATTTGAGAAGCAACAGAGGGCCAAGGCTCTTCTCAGCCTCCTGCCCATAGAGCTCCATCACTATTTACCAAGAAGTGCAGGAACACCTGACTTGGTTACATTCTCTGACTGCCTACCGTCAGGTCTCTTCCCTGTCTCTCTCCCTCCCCATCCTCTCCTCTCTCCTTTTGCTGGACGACTTTCTTTTCCCAGTGGCCTGTTCTCTTGAAAGTGTAACTCTAAGATACCTGCCTTTCTGCTTGGCTCCCACTCCGAATCCACATTTCTTGCAGATCTGGGTCTGTAAAACTATTTGAATTAAGGTACCGGGGTGAGTAGATCGATGTCCCAGGGTAAATCGTTCTGAGGATCTGTTTAGCAACTCGCTGCCAGCTTCACTTTCGGTGTTAGAACTGGTTTGAACAGACCTAGCGTGATGGGAGATGGATGTTCTGACATCCTCCCGCATGAACTTAGCATTAATATATCCCTTGGAATTGAAGGGCTTTTACATTTTGAATTATAATTCTGTGAGGAGGGTTCTTTTTTTTTTCTTTTTTTTTCTTTTTTGCTTTCCAAAATGTAGATGCTGGCAATGAGGAATACAATGAAACTTTTGCCATCATAATCTGATCCTGCCTCTCCTAGATCTTTATTATATAGCTTATTATATATTTATTATAGCTTAAATCTGCCTATTTGAATTTGTTTTCTAAAATAATACCTTTTATTGTCACTTTCCTATTTTACAGATTTTCTAAGATGTCTAACAAGTTCAAATAATTTCTGAGTTGCAAATATATATGCAACTTTATAATAGTTATTTTTATTTATGTACATTTATGGACATGCACATATTTATTTTATTATGTACATTTATGGACATGCACATATTTATTTTATTATGTACATGTGGGGAGGTGTGCACTTGAGTGCAGGTATCCTCAGAGGTAAGAGTCATAGGATCCCCTGAAGCTGGCATTATAGGTGGTTGTGAGCTGCCTGTCATGGGTGCTGGGAACCAAACTCAGTTCATCTGCAAGAGCAGCAAGCACAACCACTGAGCCATCTCTTCCATATATACGTAATTTTTAATAAGGTGTCATTTATGGAGTTAGTCTATTATTTAATATATGGAGTGATCTAATCGTTCACTGTCTGCAGATATTGACATTGGTGAGCAGACACTGTTCAGGCACTGGAGATTCGTTGGGAACCAGCCCCCCGATAGCAGAATTCCAGCAATCTCTCATCTCAGTCGTTCACTGTCTGCAGACATTGACATTGGTGAGCAGACACTGTTCAGGCACTGGAGATTCGTTGGGAACCAGCCCCCCATAGCAGAATTCCAGCAATCACTTCTCACTTCAGAGTTATTGTTCTTTGTTCAGCTAAAATTTGGTTTTGTGAATGAAAATGACAGAAATTGTACCTTAAAGGACAGCTCTCTTATGACATGAATTTTACTTAATTAGACTGTCATGTGGAAAGCAGTTTCAGGTTCACAAAAAGAATGAGTAGCAAGTACAGAGAGTTCCCATATGGCTCCTGCCCCCACACACCCACAGGCACTCCCACCATCCCCATCTTTAACCACAGTGCTGCATTTATTATAACTGATGAGCCTTCATTGACATACCACGCTGCTAAAAATCCATAGCTGATGTGTGTGTGTGTGTGTGTGTGTGTGTGTGTGTGTGTGTGTGT
>NW_008345053.1:1513228-1515070 GCF_000622305.1 Nannospalax galili
AGTGCTGCATTTATTATAACTGATGAGCCTTCATTGACACACCACGCTGCTAAAAATCCATAGCTGATGTGTCTGTGTGTGTGTGTGTGTGTGTGTGTGTGTGTGTGTGTGAGAATATGTGAGCATATGCATGAGGACACCAGAGGATAACCTCAACTCTCATTCCTCAGGTGCCTCCACCTTGTTTGACAAACTTTCATACTGGCATGGGGTTCACCAGGTAGGCTAGTCTGACGGCTACTGGACTCCAAGATCTGCCTGTTTCCACCTCCCAATGCTAGGATTACCAAGTACACACCATTACACTTGTTCTTTTGAAGGTGTGTGTGTGTGTGTGTGTGTGTGTGTGTGTGTGCACACAAATGTGATCAGAGGTGCCAATGGAGCCCAGAAGAGGGCATCAGGTACCCTGGAGCTGGAGTTACAGGAAGTTGTGAACCACCTAACCTGGGTGCTGGGAACTGAACTTGGGTCCTCTGCATGAGCAGCAGGTGCTTTTAGCTGCCGAGCCCACCGTCGGGCCCTCACACCTGGCTTTTTATGTGAGTTCAAGAGGCTCAGACTCAGATTTTTCTGTTTGCAAGACAAGTACTTTGCCAACTGAATGATTGTTTCAGCTCAGATGTGCATGTTCTATGGATTTTGTCGGGGACATGTAACCAACTTTAGTTTCATACGGAATAATTTGACTGTCCTAACAATCTTCTATCCTTTTCATATTTATTTCTTTCCTTTCCTTTCTCTAACCCCTTCAAACTCTTTCCTCAGTTCCCTTAGTTTTGGCTTTTCCAGAACGCCATACACATGAAATTTTATAAATGTAGCCAGGTTGGTTTCTTCCACTTAGTAGTATTCATTGGAGTATCCTCCATGTTGTTTCATGGCTCTCTAGCTCATTTAATTTTAGAATGGAGCAAGAGTCCATTGTCAGGAAAGTAGCATACTTTATTCATTCACCTACTAAAGAACGTCTTGTTGCTTCCAGGTTTTGGCAGACATTACTAAAACTGCTATAAACATCTGTGTGCTGGTTTCATGGGGACACAAGTTTTCCCTGATTTGGGTAAAATGCATGGAGCTGGATCGTATGGTTAGATCGTGTTTCATTTTATAAGAAAACAAGTGGAGGAATGTGAATTTCTGCCAGCAGTTACCAGCAGTCATCCATTCCAGCTATTTGTGATGTTAGTGTTTTAGATTTGGGGGTGTTCCCTTAGATGTGACTTACTGTGGTTTAGTTTGTGATTACATAATACCACGCAATTTTGAGTCTCTTTTCGAAACTGTGTTGACTTGCCATCTGTGTATCTTCTTGCTGGAGTCTCATCGAGTGTCCCATGTTTTAACAAGATTATTCTCCTTATTGTTTTCTTACTGTTGAACTAACTGTTGGCTATCTTCTCTTCTTGATAACCTTTGCAGAGTGAATGTCTTTACTGTTAGTAAAGCTTAATTCATCAGTTATTTCTCTTCTAGATCATGTCTTTGGTTTTATATCTAAATATTATTGGGTCATATTCAGGGCATGTTGACTTGCCCTGATTTATCCTGGGAGGTACACAATTTTTAATTTAGTCTATCATCCATTAAGTTAGTTTGGTGAACATTATAGTATCTGAATCTGAATTCTGTTTTTTCTTTGACCATGGATATAGTTCCATTTATTGACAATCTTAACTTGGCTTTATCTCGTTGTGCTTATTCCTGGGTCAAAAGCCAGTTGGTTCTGTGTGTGTGTGTGTGTGTGTGTGTGTGTGTGTGTGTGAGTGTGTGGTGTGTGTGTGTGTGTGTGTGTGTGTGTGTGTGTGTGTGTGTGTGTATATGAGGGGGAACACAGAGAAG